>NW_015150879.1:16731-32128 GCF_000732505.1 Cyprinodon variegatus | reverse complement strand
TATATATATATATTGTACATTTGGATCAGTATGCTTTAAAATTGAAGGAAAAAACAAACAAACAAAAAACAACTTTGTTTATGGCCCCACAACAAAATGAAGGCATTCCTCAGTCTACAGAAAAAGTCATTTAAAAAATATGTTAGACTTCATGGTTTTCAATGCAAATTGAAAGTACTGAAAATTAACACCATGGATAAAAGTGCATGCAAATGTCTGCATTTCTGTGAATTATAGCACATAAAATTGAAACTTTTTTCCAAGTGTTTAACTTTTTTTCCAAGTGTTTAACTATGATTTTGGGCAAAGATATTTAGCCACTTTTCACCAAATGTATATGTTTTTGTCTCGTTCGGCACTGACTACTGAGCATATTTTCTATAGAGATGAGTATATTTCTGTTTGTGGACAATAATCAGATCTACAAAAAATTGGTACAAAAAAAAGGTACAACTTTCAAGAGCTCTTACTAAAAAAAGACACGTGAAAGAGGAAAGGAAGGAAATAAGGATGAATGGATACAAGGAAAGAGAACAGGAGAACATATAGAAGGTTGGATCGGGGATAACACAAGGGACAGAAAGAAAGGAAGGAAAGTAAGCCAATTCAAAGACATGAGGAAGAAAAGAATTATAAAATGAAAACAGAGGGAAGGAGGAAAATATCAAAAAAAAATGAAGGAAGGACAAAGAAGAAAAAAGGAAAGGAGAAACATGCACATGGATTTCCTTGGGTTAAAGATGAAACCGTCAC
Source organism: Cyprinodon variegatus (assembly GCF_000732505.1). Taxonomy (NCBI): domain Eukaryota; kingdom Metazoa; phylum Chordata; class Actinopteri; order Cyprinodontiformes; family Cyprinodontidae; genus Cyprinodon; species Cyprinodon variegatus. Next base: position 31,375 of record NW_015150879.1, on the reverse strand, counting down.
TTTGAGAATAAAGTCTCGTAAGACTGAACATCTCTGGAAAAGACGTCACTGAAAAAAATATACAAGAATCAAATACTTTGCAAAACCCCACTTGTGCTGAGAGGGGAAGATTCTAAAGTTTTTGTTGAAACCAGAGAATTGCTTCTCTAGTTTTTTCCTGGCACTTTTGCTTGTTCAAAGGAGAACTGCGATGACCTTTAAACCTCTTTATGGATAAAATTTCCAATGTTAGATTAGCTTTCTCGTCCACATTTTCTTTAGTCTGGATCCTTCCCCATCCAACGCTAAATCATTCGCTGTGTTTGATTTTGCCGGATGCGTTCTCCAAAGGACCCCGTCCAGGTAGCCTGGGTGTCTTTCGAAGGCATTGAAAATAATGAGGCTGAAAGTTCATCTATAAAACCGAACAGGTCAAGCCATCCCCTAGCTCTGTCGCCTAGCAACGGTGACAGTTGTCTCATAAAACAAGCAAAGAATGGATACCAAAAATCTCACTACTTTTCTGTGCGCCAATTTCATTTTTGAGGAGCTTCAGCAGCAGTACTGTCATCGCAGGTATCAGATTGTAGACCCACACTTGGCGTGCATGCATTGCCACCTCCCCTCCATTTAATGTTTTGTCTAATTAATTCATAAATGTTTCTATTTTGTTTAAATTGAGAACCATATAACATTTGTTATCACAGAGCCATTTGTAGATCTGTAAATTGAGTCAAAAAAAATAAAAAATAAATAAATAAAAAAAAATTCAGAAAAGCACATTTTGAGGTTGGTTAGATACCAAACTAATCAGCATGGGCCTTAAAATAACCTGTATCGGTTGATCTCCAAATCAGAAAATGTTAATGTTCTACTCTTACTTCATCATTTATTATAAATGTGAAAATAGTTATACTCTGAGGTGAAAAGGGATGATTTATTTAATCTCTAAAAAATATCTTAGGTAAACATGACATCAACTACCCTGTCCCAATTGTAGAATTGCCATAATAAGTCCTGCAAAACATCATTACTGTCATTTTACTTTATTAAACAAAACTCAATTTCTGGAAATCTATGGTTTGAGTTCTGTGTATGTGTGGATTGCTACTGACATCTGGCGAACATGTCATTTCAATAGCACCTCTAGAAATTGAAAACAATTGTAGCTTATTCAACACTCACTACTGTGTCTGTCTCTCTATATATATATATATATATATATCTCTATATATATATAGAGATATATAGACACACACACACACACAAGGTTATTAAGCCCAGACCTAATATTCCCTAGAAATACAAGGGAAAGAAATAGTCAGATAATCTTACCTTTGGCCATGAGGATTTGGGGTGTTTGCTGGACTTGAATTCTGTGAATTTCCTGGACTGCCATGACTGCTACCTAGAATGGAACAAAGGAAAGAGCACAAAATTAAAATTTTATATTCTAAATTTGTGTTATTTTGCATTCCTGATTTTTGTGCATCTTTCCTTTTTTAAATGCGCAAAATACAAAATAAGTCTTAGCCGATATTAAGACAAATCTGCTTTATCAAGCTCCTTATTTTATTTCACAATATAATTATACATTTTTATTCCTCTGAAAATAATTACATTAAGGGACCAGTACTAACAAAATCTTTTTTTAAACCCTCTGTCTACACCTTTTTGATACTTATTTGACACAATAATATGGCCAAAACTGATGCAGTACTTAATTTCAGTCCAGGATATAATTTTAATATCAATATGAACAATATAAAAGCCTCAAACAGACTGAAGAGAGTGCCTACATCAATACCTGTAAACAAATTAAGAAAACATTTTCTTCAGTGTATGAAAATCCCCCAAGATAAAATATTTCTCCTGATTTCTCTCCTTCTTCCTCCCTCATGCACCAGCTACTCCAGCTCTAGACTTGACCTTTGTTGTTCTCTTTGCTAATAATATCTTGGTTTATTTTTTACTTTTCATCTTTAGTAAAAGAAAACAGATCCCAACCATTTTTTTTTAACCAGGGCACAGTGAACCTTGATAACACATGTAACCTTTCCAAACTCGGACCAAACCTTTATCAAAGCAAGGATCAGCTCAGTCAAAACAAAATTAACCATTTCAGACATCCCACAACTTCAAAGGATGGCACCTCATCATTGGTGAAAACTTGCACTGCTATTTTATTTATAGGCTGCATGGTGTGCTCAGCTATTCTACTCTAAGGCTACATTCACACTGCAGGCCTTGATACTCAATTCCAATTTTTGTGTGAAATCTGTTTTTTTTTTTCTTTTTTGCATTGCCGTTCACATTCCTCCTTGCGACTTGTATGTGATCTCCTGTTTGAACTGCATTAATGCAACGCAAGTGTCCTGCATGTGCAGTAGAGGGTGCAATGACATCACAGGCCAGCGGAAGTAAACATAGATGGCAGTACTGGAGCGCATCTAGCTCTTTCCCAACCTTAAAAATCAATCTTTTCAAGATGTTAAACAAATAATTGTCTGCCATTGTTGTTGTTTTTCATTTAGCTTCTTCTTCTTTGTTGTTAATGACACTCGGGTCGGATGAATGCAACCTAGTCATTCAGACACAGGTTGCATTTGAAAAGATCAGATTCAGAACTACATAGCCAAGTGGCCTAGGTCTCATTGGAAAATTAAAAAAAATCACATTTGTGTTGTTCAGACTGCATGAAAAGATCAGATACAGGTCGCATACGGGCAAAAAAAAAAAAAAGTCGGATTTGGGTCACTTCAGGCTGCAGTGTGAATAGTGTGTAACTTTAAGCAGTTGCTTTTAAAGCATCGCCCTTTGTACAGACTTCACAAAACTTTCTATTTCCTCATTTATTAACCTAAAATCTGAGACATTTATGAGGAAGGCTTTTGTCAGCTACAGGTAGTCCAGCTTATCACAGTCCAAGGTTTCCTAAACCTTTAATGCTGGTACTTTTGTTTTATAAAAAGCTTTCACCTGACTTGAATGCACGTCTGTATAGTAATAATCATCTTAATTTTCCCTGAAATGTGTTCTGCATTCAACCAGTCCCTTAGGGAGCTGTGTTTTCCACTTTACGTTATGAGTCTAGGTGTTTTTTTTAGGGACCCAGAGTGACAGCCTTGGAATTCCAACCAGGGAACTTGCAGCAAGGTTTCACTGAACACATTATATACCTGTCAGATATCCAGGAATTACTTGGCCCACTTACAGGCTAAGTGATTTTTATGTTTCAAATATATATATTTTTTTAAGAAACTAGTAACTATGATACAAAAGGTAACAGTTTAAAGTGCAAAGTCGACACCTTTTGGTCAATACATAAGACACTAAAGTAATCCTATGTCAGTTTTTTTTTTTTTTTTTTTTTTTTAAATCACCCAAACCCAGAGAACCACTACCTGTTCTTTTCGTTAAAGCAACATGCCACAAAAAGTGGTTGGGAACTTCCCTTTCCCAAGATAGAGGAGGAGTGGATCTCTTGTTTGATTTAATTTAAGCACTTTAGCTTTTTATCGGAGCTGATCCAAATTCAATCGATTTCAATTTGCTGCTTCACATGCCTTGATTTAATGTGCAAATGCTTCTCTAAAAAGCTCAGAGTAGATTGCCGTTTCACTTTATCTGTTTTCTGCACTTCTGAGCTCCAACTATGGGTAAAGTACACTGTTTATTGAAATGTTTTATTAATTGTATGTTCATGTATGGCTATCTTCCTGTATATTTAAAAAAAAAAACGTATATGGGTGAACCTGAATGTTTTACCTTGCAAATGAGGGATTTCACTTCGTATTTTCCCCAGGGATGTGTTTCAACTAGTCACCATGTCTCTTTTCCTGTCTGATTCCTAAGATTCTAGTGAAATTGCTGCATATGTCTGAGCAAAAATAAAACAAGGGCCTAAACTTCAGATCAGACACTAAATAGTGTCCAGTGTGATTTGGACTTAATGCAACCTTATGTCTAGTCATAAGATTTATTTTGCATAAATTAGTTTACACCATACAATGTTTAAACACATCATTTTAAATTAAATTATACACGACCCAGAGTTATAAACACAAATTAGATGTGTGTAAAACCCAACCACTGATTGAAACGGCTATACGAGTTGGAGGATCTTTCTAGTAATTGTGACATTATTCTCCCCATATGCAGATCTGCATTCATAATCTGAAACACTGTTTAGGGTTTACTTTTAGTAGATTAGCCAAAAAAGCAAGGTTATTTATTTTAACGTTACCTATTGATATAGCTGTTACACATACTTTTAAACTCAAGAGGGTTTGTTTGATTTCCGATACAATAAACGCATTCAGGTACCTGACAATGAATCTTTCAGTGTACAAAACAAACAAAACAAAGGACCAATAAAAAAGTGTGCTCACCCGTTCTGAACTGGATTTGGATGGTTTTCCCATACAGGGAAGTTCCATTTAGAAGTTGCATTGCATAAGGCACGGACACCTCGTGTTTGTAGACGGCGAAGCCAAATGTTTTCTGTTTTCCATCCGAATCTTTGGGAATTTTAGTTCTGACGAGAGGTCCAGCCTGCAAACACAACCAAAACATAACATACAAATGACATACTGACAGGGCAGCTATGGGGAGCGAAATAAAAACAAAGGAAGCTGCAAAAAAAGGGTGCCGAACCAAAGTTACAACTAGTGTGCAAGTATAACAGCATTATGTGTTGCGTGTGGCCTGTTTTTTTTCCTTAAACACTATCTAATAATCTGTAATAGCCGTTACAAACAACGCAGCATTGGCTAGCTCGAGGCTAACAACAACAGCACCTGTAAGAACAGCTCAAACAGAAGCTCCTCCGTCACTCTGGTGTCCAAATTTCGAATAAAAAGAGTTCGGTCCGCTTCTTCTTCGATTCCCATTGTGTTTGAGAGGCTAGTGAAACTTTTTTTTACGGAAACAAACACTGACACTTAAAACAAAAACACCGCGGCTTTCAAACGGAAGGCTCGATTCTTTTTCCGTCTTCTTCTAGAGCCTAAAACAAACTAAGGTTTGAGCGCACAGCGCCGCTTAGTGTCAGGAGGATGTAAAACTTGTGTTCGTTCTTGTTTTCTTTTAGAGCGTTATCTCATCAAAATCATTTTACAAAGAGATATCATATTACATACAATAGACAATATCTTACAAACACGAAACAACATTAAAGTACACAGAGAATGTGACAAAAATATAATGAAGCAGAGCTTGAAAAGGATAATTACATAAAATAAAAATAACAATGAAAAAGAGAGTACAAAAATATTTAGGTTCTGCATTAAAGAAAAAAGGTTTATCCTATGAAATTTACCCAAAAAGCACACCGATTTTACTATATCAATAACTTCCTTATTTTTTATTTAAAATTAAAAATAAGACCATATTTCCAGTAATAGTGATGAAAACTTTATGAGAATCCCATTATGATTAAGACATTGAGTTCAAGTCAGTCGAATAAAGACATTCATAAAATAAATGCGAGAGAGACAGAATAAACAGGAAACATCAGGTGTAAATCTTTTAATAAAGACATTACAGGGTCAATATTTCTGTGAAATTTTAATATCTTAATATTTCTTAACTTTATGTGGGCAGTAAATCTATTAGAGTTTGTCCAGATATTAATGTTTATGTGAGGAAGGATCCATCTCCATCGATTTAATGAATTACTAAATTGACTATTGAAAGAAACATCTCCATTGTTAAATGAGCCATCAAGTCAGATTATTAATCATTACTGATAAATGTATGTACAACCAACAATAAACTGGTAGTTATACTTTTGAGTTTTCTGGAATGCATAGAACGATATTTGTTTAATCCTTTTTATGGGTAAATTCTTCAATTCAAATATTTAATAGAGTCATATTTATGATAACATGAGGTTGATTATTTCATATCATAAATGTGTGAGGGGAGAAGTTATGCTTGAAAGAAAGTTTCCAAGTGTTCAGGACTTGTTAATTTACTCAAAACAAAGTTAAACAAAGGTAACAATTTTCAACCACCTAATTTTTAAATAAAAAATTGGAGAAAAAAAATCAAAAAAGTTTCAGTGTTCCATCCATCCATCCATCTACATCTATTGTGCACATATGTCTCAATTAGTTTAAAGTTCTAATATTTAAGTTTTGTTTTACCTTCCAGCTCCTGATTCTAAATCTTAAATGAAAACGATTAAAACATGTAGGATCACTGCTCCCCGGGCGCCCCACGATGGCAACCCACTGCTCCCCAAGGGGATGGGTTAAATGCATAGGTACATTTCTCTAATGTGAGTTCAATTTAGTTCCATTTATTAAAAAATGAGGCATAAATCTGAGGCTGCAAGGGTTTGAGAGACATCCAGTGAGACAGGACTACTGTACTTAAGGACCAACTGAAAACATGTACCACTCAAATGAAAGCTTGTATTTTTTATTATTCAATTGAGTGAGATTATGCAAGTGGGAAAAAAAAAAAAATTCCTTTCTATTTCTGCATCTTACAGAAACTGGCAAATAAAATCATCCCCATTGTAAATTTTTGGTACTTTCTGAATATTTGTCTACAACAACAGATCGTGTCCACACTGCAGTCATCTTGATTGTACTGTTATTTCTGAAGATTTAAAACCCTTAGAAATAGGCGTGTAAATTAATTTCATTTCAACAATGTAGGAATATGCTGTTGTGAAATACAACATGTTTGACTTTAAATTAAATGTAACTTTAGCATCTAAGCTGGATTTCTCTTTAATTTACCAAAGGAGTTTGATGTAAACTTATTCTAAGTTCAGCTAACACAGAGGGCAATACCGTTCTAATGTTGTATGATTAACACAGAGTGCATTTAATGTTTAAAGATTTTGAAACATAGAATAGCCTAATATTTTTCTAACCGTTAAATTGCAAGCAATGTTACATCTTTTTAAAATATCTATATATAGATCTATATAGATCTATATATAGATATATATTTTTTATAGGGTACAGTTTTAAATCCTTTACAATCCTCAAACTACCTGAGCCACAGATTTCTACTGTCTGTGGTTAAGCAAACAATTTCATAGGGTTTTCTCCTCAGATGAATTCTTCTGCATATTCTCAATGCTAATTGGATACATTTGGCTAGTAATGAATTATTTCTCCTTCATGCCTGGAAAAAAAACCCTCACAGATTCTGCCATGCTTAGATAGCAGTTGGGGGGGCAAATTAGACCACAGTGAGAACCGTGAAACATTTCACTTTCTTATGTTTTAATTAAATATGAAATCGAGGAGCATGCAAAAGACACACTGTTTGGAAATCTAATCTACACCTTATGCTTATGACATATGCTTTGCATGCCTGGCAGAGCTTTGGCTTTACACTTCATGTGACAAACCCTTCTGTAAAACTGTAGGCATTGTTGTTAACATATGTTCTTCTGCATGTAAATCAGCAATACAACAAAAACACTCACAGCTTTTTATTCTCAACAGGAGGTATTAAAACTATGCCATAAAAATCACACCTGTGCAGCACTATTAATTGAATAAAACCTTTGAATCTATTTTTATTTCCTACATGGTAATTGCTCTAATTATCCCCCTGGTTGTATTACTGCCCACATTTACAAATAGTATAGAGTTTTAATGTGACTACTAAGAACATGTGGATAAAGCAGGCAGACACAATAACTAGGCATGACAAACCTTTACCTTTAAGGAGAACTTTAAAGCATATTGTTTGCAAAACTTAGACTTAGACAACTTTTATTGTCATTTTGTATACACAAAGTGTATAGAAAACAACATTTCGTTTTGTACAGCTTTCAGACAGTAAATGAGCAGCAGCTTAGCAGTGAAATGAACATTCTAATTCCATAAGGTGCAGCAGTGATCAAATGTAAACAGTGTGGGAGAAAAAAACATAGTGCAAAAAATGCATTGATATGGAAGTTCAGAGCATTTCAAGACAAATATACATAGTGCAAATATGCACTATTTTAGTCTGGTGTTATCAATGTGATGCAAAACAATATATTAGTTACTTAAAATTAAAGCATGTGCATTTTTCTTGCACCTTTTCTTATTTTTCTTCATGCTATTATTATTGTTGTTACAGCTGATATTATTCAATATGTTTTTTGTTATACTATATAAAAGCAACTTGCAGAAGAGTTAATAAGAATACCATTAGGTGGCAGCATTGATCCACAGGTGCCACAAGGCCATTTTGAAAAAAAGATATGAGGACATACAGAAGGTGCCATTCATCCATCCATCCATCCATCCATCCATCCATCCATCCATCCATCCATCCATCCATCCATCCATCCATTTATGACATTTAAATTATGTAATAAATCTGACAGTAAAGTCCAGGGGGGGCTAACTCAAATAAAGGTTGTCAGGGCTCCACAATAGAGTTGGATTTCCCACCAAAAGCTACATGTAATGGAAAGAGCTGGAAAAATAAAACAACATAATAAATACTGCTACTGCTACCTTTTGTTATATTATTGGAACAGATTCTCCTTTTTGTTGCTTTTGCTACTTTTTATGCAGAATAAAACGTGAAATATTACAGCTTAGGCAGTGATCATCAGTAAATCACATTATGTATTATGCCAATAAAAGTAACTCTCATTATGTTGTTAAGCAGATGCATCAAGCCTTTGAAATTTAATGTGCTGTAGGGAAACTTAGAATCTTCTAGCTCCTTCTTATGAGCCAATGCACTGACAAGGACTCATGGTTGTTTGAATCTGTCTAAATTTAACCATTTCACATCCATAAAGTCATTGTGCTAAATTACAATCAGCATTTCTGCTGTGTCTACATCTGGAACCATTAAATAAAAGTTGGAGTATAAAATGTCAGACAGGCAGACTTTGTGATACAGGTATGAATCTACCACCTATTTTTTTTTTTTTTTTGCAACACTTGATTCTTATACTTGCCATGGGGAGAAAAGTAAAGGACCCCAGAGACAGAGGGAGAAAAAAAACAATTTCCCTTTGGCTGATTTAATGTGGGTGAGTTTTCATGGTCACTTAGTTGCACAAGAGGAGTAAAATCAAGCTAATCGCACACATCTATACACACTCATGTTTTATACACACTTCCAATTATGACCTCCAGCCTACGGGTGTTTGGTGGAACTGCAAAGCCAACTGACTGGTGGCTCTTCGTTAACCCCAATCTTTCCTTAGGGCGCCATCTTATACACACACAACCCACTTTCTTTCCTTTCTGATCATTAATATTCATAATTCATGTGGAATGAAGTGATTCAGGATCATTAGACGTGCATGAATATTTGTCAGATGAAAGTTTAATTAAGCCTAGCCTCTTTGGTAGCATGATGTGACCCAACTAGCTTCTCATTCACATTCAGGCACATGGCTTAATGGTCTGTGCCTTTGAAAGTGCTACTCTGTGCTTTCAAGCACCCCCCAATCCCCTGCCTATATACACAATCTTACTTTACACCCCTTGAGTTGATATTTGATAGAGGCAATTGACATGGATTCCATTGCAGTGGTTCATATTGTTCCAGTGGTGATATGGGGATCAATCACACTTAATTCAATGCAGCAGGGGAGCCGCTTTTGTGGTAGATGCCATTTATTATTCAGGACTGCACACTTATATATAGCCTATAGGCTCAGGTTTAGATGGCTACAGGCATATAAGGCAAAGCCTGCAACAGAGGTGTTAAACAAAACCTGCTGCCTTTCAAAGTTTTTTTAAGATTAAATTATTACAAAGCTGTGTGAGTTTTGCTGCTAAAAAATTAGCTACTGCTTGCCTTTCTAAACAAACAAACAAAAAACATATTACTAATCTTTTTCTGCAGACAAAAATAATGAACTACTATTTCTTCTCAACTTGGCTCAGAAATGAATGATTTAGAGAAAATACTCTACTACACATTTTCATACAGGGCTCCAAAGTAGCTTATAGCTCAGATTCCCTCTGGTTTTGCTTTTTTGTCCCACTTATTATTATTTTTTCCCCATATAATTAAAGACATTTTTGTATCATAAAAAGCTATGATGAATTTATTTATGAATGGAAAACAAAAACAGCTAGCCCAACCTAAAACCCCAAAACCTTGCCTGGTCATCGGTTCAAATATAAATTCCCTCCTTGATATAAGCTCCAATGCATAACACTTACCTATGATTACAGCCAGACACATTAATCTAGAAATCATTTAATTAGCATCCGTCTAACATCTCAAGGTAAGCTAAAACATGACCTGGTCTGTGGAAATCCAAAGACAGATAAAACAAAAAGTTGTTGACAAAGGGTTTAAAAGGACTGACTCCAATTAAATTATCAGCCATTATAATTATCTACAAACCAATAAAACCCGGCGCGTAGGTGAACCGTCCAATAAGAACCCACCACAATAATATTACAGTAAGTAATCCATTAAGGCAAGGTTTGTTATGTGCTAATAAGAAAGTAAATGGACTAGAATAGCATTTGCAGAAAAGTTCACAAGTGAAAACAATTGCTGTCCAAAAAAATATAAAGGCCTGATGCACTTTTACCAGAAATGTATAGGAAACTCTAACAGTACAGCTTTGTACTAAAAAAGATATCTCAAGATGGCGTCCCTATAATGTGACTGACTTTATTAAATCCAGAGTTGATCCAGCTTTGTAGCAGGTAGGCCCAGTCTATGTTTGAGCCTGTGTTTGAATGAACTTCAACTATTTGGACAATTTGTATGCCACTGTGTGTGTGAATGTTATAACATTTGTAATAATGTGAGTCCAATGTTTCCCAAACAATGCTGTGTTGGGTAGACTCACCACTCATTATGGGTCCCAACACCTGAGCACAGTAAGACAAAGTGTTAGTGTTTTTTGTTGTTTTTTTTTGTCATGTTTTAGGCTTTGGAATGAGGTGTAGGGTTAGTTTACGAGGTAAACAGTAGGGCTTGAAAGGGTCTTATAACAATCATACTGCATTGCACGACTTTTGGTCCTCCTAAAACAGGCTTCTGTTTGTTTATACATATATATAGACTGGAATCACAATGCAGCTTTGCTTTTTCTTGTTTTTGTTTTAAAAATGTGTCGTTGACGGATCTGTTCTCATGATTGTTGTTTGTAACATTGCCAATAAAGATGAGATATTATAACATATCCTCAGTCATCATATAGACACTCACTTTTTGTTTTCTAATACACATTTATACAGGGAAAATAAAGACATCAAAGCATATAATAACACAGAAACTGGAGTGGAGGAGCACTTCAAGTTTATAAACTCTTTAAAAACTTCTCCACTATAAAAACTAACTTCATTCATAAAGTATAAAAAAGCTCAGTTTCTAATAAATGCTGCAGGTCAGAAGTTGTAACTCCTTTTTCCAGTTATCACACTCATATGGATCAATTTAATTGATGCTACAGATTCTTTCATGGTAGAAAACCTTCAGATTGAGGTCCAGCGTGCCTTCGTACTGTCAGTCTGCTTTCTCTTTTCAACTGTTCATTTTTAAACACCTTGTGTCTGTATATGTGAGTGTGTGTGTATCGCTGTATTTCTACTCATTTAGAAATAAAGTAAGAGTTGCGTTGAATGTTTATTAGTAAGGGACATTGTTACCTGAAAGATAAAATTTTTATTTGTTTTTCAGTTTCTTTTTCACTCAGAATTGTTTTCTCAGTGTTAACGTGACGCCTAAAAGGTTTACTTTCACAAGTCAAGCATGATTGCTTTCACTAATGCTCCACTTAATAAATAAATAATGTTGTATAGGTAAGTGTGTGTGTAAGACTGTCACGTTTAGTGGAGGTTTGAAGAGGTATCAAATGCAGAAACAGAAGCTGAGGTGGTTTCTAGCAGATTTAAAAACAAAAAGGTGGTAACTTAAGCTAAAGTCCAAAATTAAGCAAATACAGAATTGCCAAAGTACTGAGGGACATCAGGGAAAACACACACAATGAGCTAAGAAATGGCGAGGAACCAGCAAACAGTAGCTGGAGAGGAAGAGTATAAATGAGAGACAGAACAAATACCAGGCTAGGCAGTCGATTGGGAGCAAGTGTGAACAGAGGGAACTAGAAGGGAGCTAGGAGAAGGAGACTGACACAAGACGGCAACAGAGGGCAAACCACCAGATAACAACACAAAATGGAACAGAAACCAATAAAACTAGAAAACACAGGAAAAAACATGAATCAAAGTGAAACTGAAAACTCAAAAAGAAAATGTAAACCTGAACCAAAATCTGCAGAATCATGATTTAAGACACAATACTAAACACTATATTACTTTGATATTATTTAAAATGCACTGGGAATTGGGAAGGAAATGAAAAAGAAAAGGAGACAAAAAAGGTAGAGTAAGGCAAAAAAAAAAAACAAGTAGGGCTGAAACGATTAATTGTGATTAATTGATTTATGAAATAATCGTCAACTAATGTAAAAATCAATTAATTGTTAACTTGAGTTTAGAGATTCAAAGATAACCTTTAGCTGACAGAGTGACCCACTCAGAGCAGTACTTATATAATAATATAATAAAAACGTAACATTCTACATTTAAGATGAACAACATTTTTTGTCCATCAATATGTTCTATCCAGAACTGTTCCAGTGGAATAGATTTAGTTTCACCTGGTTTAAATTCTGATAAAAATCATGTTTAAGGAACCTTTACCATCCAATTATTAATCAATTAACATAAAAAGTGATCAACAGATTAATCGATTATCAATATAATCTTTAGTTGCAGCCCTTAAAGGAAGACAAGAAATACGAGAGATAGGAGAATAGAGATAATACAAGATAACATCCTGGTATGAACAGACAACAGGTATTTATTCACAACATTACTGAAAAAAATAAAACAAAAAATATTGTTTAATAAAAAATATACTTAGTGGAAGCCACAGCTATCTATAGTGTTTCGGCGTATTATTGTGTTTCTCTAATCACCTGTTAAGTGTCAGTCACTCAATCCCTGTGAAGATAAACAACCACCCCACCATGTAAGCTGACCAGCAAACCAGCCTTTGGGTTTATGGGCAGACACATTTTATTACATAGAGGTCAAGTTGGTTTAGGCTTGTTCAATTCATAAATTGTATCATCATTTGAAAGTTACTGTTTCCAGTTACCAGTATCATGCTTTGATATATTAAAGCTTGTACCATGATCTAAAACATATAGTGTCACACAGAAAGTTACAAAAAAGTGAAATGTGCAAAAAGGACTACATTTTCACTTCAGTATACACAGGAAACAGCTCATCACTTGAATAACAGCACGCTATTTCAGCATCCACTCAGGATGAATAGATTCAATATTCTTATGAGGGGTGTCCATGCCACTTCCTCTCTTCAATCTGTTTGCAACATGCTTATTAATCCAATATTGGCATTGCATGCATGATGTGCTCTGGCTGGCTCTCTCAAAAGCATTTGTGCCCACATGCTCACATACGCACACAAACACATACAAATATTGAGGGAAAGATCTATCCTGTTGCTACAGTGCTGCAGTGCTGAGCAGCACTATCAAAAACTAAGAGGGGAGAGGGGGATATCTGGCAAGGATCCCATACAGCAAAAAATTAACAGCAGAAGGCAAAAACTTAAAAATCATCTAGCTTATTTCCCAACAGACCTAAAAAAAGAGCATCAGCTTAATAATTTTGTTATTAATAAATGCATAAAAGGAGCATCTGTTGCAGTGAAAAAATCATAAAAAAGAAAAAAGAAAAGAAAAGATTGCTTGTTTTGCATCCAGTAATCACTCTACCCCATTGGTCCCATTACCCCAACCCCTGTGGCTGTTGCAAGAAGTAAAGTGTCAGCATATTTCAGACAGCTATAGGCCCACTCTATGCCTGCCTGTTGAGAAGCAGAATAATGCCTTTTGCCAAAGGTGCCATATGTTGGTTTTTATTGCATCGGGAATCAAGAGGGAATAATTGTCGTAAATGAGTAATTGAGGAGTAGATTTTAATTCTAAGTTATTTGCAGCATAAAATATTTATCTTCTCTAGATATTCTGTCTTTCAAGTTCTCTTGGCTTTGCTTACTGGAGTTTTTTAAAGCTTCCAATACCTTTTGGAAAAGATAATGTGTTCTGTCAAGAAGGAAAAGGAGACTGCTCGATTTTTTGCACCCGCCCCCATTCTAAAAGTAAGCTTTTGCCTTCTTCTCCTCTTCATTATGATCAACAGTAGAGTGTCCCATATTCTATGCTGCCGAGCAGAACATGCCCTAAGAGACAGTCAATACTGCAGCTTATAACCTGTAACTCTCAGCTACACCCCGCAAAGAGAAATGTTTTCCTTTGAAGATTCTCATCACTATGGTAATCAGCTGATCAGAGGGTGTTATGCCAACTTCTTGTTATGCAAATACTTGATTTACATGCAAAACCTCAGGATTAAAACTTTAATTTGCACATGGGTTCCTGCTTGCACTCTCACTGCCGTCAATAGCCTAATTGCACTCAACAAATGACACTTATTCATGGTAGAATCCTTCAGATAGTTTGAATAACAAGTACGATATTTACATCTTGAAGAAATGGTCCAGTACCAATGAAACTGAATTCTACGGAAGAGGATTAGGGCCACTGAAAAAAAAAGTTAACTGATTTTTAAATTTTATTTCAGTTTAATATGGAAAAAAAAGTCAGAATTCTGACTTT
>NW_015150879.1:0-16660 GCF_000732505.1 Cyprinodon variegatus | reverse complement strand
GTCAGTTTTAGAGTCTAGCTCTCTTGTTTTAATGACCTTCTGCTCCTCCATTAATGAGGGGACCCCTCGGGCACCTAAAAAGTTGCCTAATTCCGTCATTTTCCAATAATGTGTCACTGGCCCTCTCAAACAACTCACATCTCTTCCTTCATGGTGCCCATCTACATTAAGGTCCAAAATTCTGAGATTAATGTCAGAATTCTGAGAAAAAAGTCAGAATTCTGACTTTTTTTCCCCTTGTTAAACTGAAATAAAATTTAAAAATCTGTTTACTTTTTTTTTTCAGTGGCCCTAATCCTCTTCCGTATAATTCATAAGGATAGTGACTTATATTATTTTATTTCTTTAACAACAAACTGCTCTCAAACAAGTGCGGGGAATATGCGTTATTTATATAGAACAGGGAAAAGTGGATCCCAAATACTGGAGGAGCACATTTTATGGGCTGCTCTAGACTTTAAGATAAGTAGAAGTTTACCTTCAAGCATCACTACTAAAATAACTAGTGGGGACATAGCCCAAAAGTCTTCCGGCTGTTATTTTAAAGAAGAGTGGGTATTATCTCAGGGGATCTAGATATATGTGCGCACCTAATAATATGTAATATTGTACATCAGTATTAATTTCTTTGATTTTTTTTTCTATGATTGAAAAAAAATTCCAGTCAAATTCTCTGAAGGTTTTTTTTTTTTTTTTTGTAATGTAAGAATTTAGAACACCCTGCAAAGTGCCACAGTTTCTATTCGGATCTGTTAGTTGTTGAAGAAGCTGCTTGAGGAGGGCTGTTGATAATCATTTCAAAGTTTCTCTTTTTACAGTAGCCACTTGAAGCCAGTATTAGTCCTATACTGGGATAAAAGCACACAAGAAAACGTCATCCACACAGAAGGCTCTTTTGAGAGCTTAAAGTTTTTTTTTCATCCTTTCCCCCCAGCTTAGACCCGTTATCGTCACTGTCAGGGCAAAGCCCATTACTTCAAACTCATGCAGGAGCTGCTCGAGGCTCACTGTGTTCCTCACCGTAAATAAGAGGAAGAAAAGTTCAAGAGGAGTTTGGCACATCCGGCAAGATGGGACCATGTCAAATTCACTGAAGGCTGTTCTAGGCGTTTGGGTCTGTTGTTGTCACAACTAATATTGTGTGGTCGCTCTATCCTTGGCTTGTGGGTTTCTCTGTACGGAAATGTGCAGCATTTGCCTTGACATGCAGTCTGTTTATTTAGAATGTCAGGAAACTGGAGATGAACTGTGAACCTGAAACAGCAGATCTTGAGGGACAGGTTTTGTGTGAGAATATATTTCTATCTCACAGTCACTTGAATGTCCACATTGTGGATGAGGGTATAATTACTTGTCAGGAGCAAAGACTTACTCTGAATTTTGTAAACAGAGTATGATGAGAAAAAAGTTACAACCTCTTGAACTTCTTTTATTTTTTTCATATTTCTTTTAGCAGTTGATTCATTTTATTAATGGTCATCCTTGAAGGCTCCACAAATTAAAGATAGAATCATATATTTCATATAATTATTCTATCTCCAGTTGGCCACTTTGAGTGCCCATACAGATTTCATAAAAGGCTGCAGTGCTTCAGGCAGCCTTTTGGGCACATGTCTATGGACCTGCGGCTATAAAACAAATGTCATAGAGACCGAAAGAGCCCATTAGAATTTCTACTCATTAATATTTTAAAACACGGTCAATGAGCATTCAATTTTCAGCATTGGGTTGTACTAGCATTCATGAACACCAACTTAAAACCTTGCCTGTAGTTTTCAAGGTCTTAATGATTCTCTTTAAAAATACAAAAAACACTGATTATTACTAAACTCATTTACTTGAATGAAAGATGTGATAAGTAAAGTTTATTTGTATTTTTACATGTTTTAAATAAAAGAAAAGAACATAGGGAAATGACATAACAGAGAGCATAGCAGTAACATAGCAAAGGCAAGTAAAGAAAAGTTGAACTAGACACTAAAATTAATGACAGTTAATGTAACAAAAAACATTATGACTGCAACTATTTTGTTATTTAAAAAAGACACTGTAAAACAACCACAGCTGCAACAAAGTAGCAGAAAAATCATGGATTATTAAAAAAAATTAAAAAAGGTATAAGGACATTGTAAAATGGTAAAAGCAACAGAATGATCAATAAAACCTGAAGGACAGAAGTTAAAAAAAAACTTCAGGCTGTGCCAAAAGGAAAGGAATAAAATGTGATTTTAAAAAAAAGTTTAAAAGTGGACAGTAAGGGGGAAGTTCTAGTATGTAAAGGGAGAGGCAAAAAATTTGTTTGTTTTTTTAACCTTGATTTAAAACAGCTCTGGGTTCAAACATTTTTTCCCAGCTTCTGTGAGTTTTTCCTCAAATAATTGGAGCACAAGAACTGCATGCTGTTTACCTATGGGTTGCTCTGCCCCTTGGGATGCAGAACAGATTTAAACCAGGGAGCCTGGGAGGTCTGAAATGTTAATAAATTGCAGATTTCCTGTTATGTTTTTGTTTTCTCTGAGATACAGAAAGGCACGTTAGAACTATTGTGATCTGCAATATTTTTCTTAGGTTTAGTGAGAACACAGGCAGCAGCATTCTGGATAAACTGTAGCTGTCGTGTTGCCTTTTTAGGCAGTCCTGTGCAGTAATCAAATCAGCTAAAACTGGATGTACCAGTTGTTCAAGATCCTACAGGGGCATTCGTCCTTTAATCCTGGAAATATTCTTCAGGTTATAAATAGAGAAGCACCGATCCATTACCTGGATCAGATATCAGCTCCGATATTGACTAATTATCTGGATCGCATATCAGTGATTTGATATCTGATATTTAAGATCCAATCAAGTGCAGTTAACATGAAACTGGTATTTATTTCTTTTTTGCTGCTTTTTAGTTTGTAAATAATAGAAAGAACAATGATATCTGTGTTCATTTGTTACTTTTTAACAATGTTTATGTCAAAGCTAAAGTATTCATACACATATAGATATATGGGTAATTTGTTCAACAGTTGAATCGGATGCTTGATCAGCATTTTCTAGCTCAAGTAAACAAAGCTTTGAGTTAACTCTCCTTCTTTGGTCCAAAATTATCATGTTGGTTTTTAATTTTTTGTCAGCTGAAAACAATTGTGGCACACAAATGGTACCCAATGCTAGAAAGGTCTCTATATGTCACCTGCATAATATTAGCAGCCTAGCTTATTGTTTGTAGTAAACTGACCTAGTTAGAGTATGTAGATATTATATGTTTCCCCAAAATGGAACTCTTGAGAACCATGCATTAGATTTCTTAGGTCTTTGATGTAAATTTTTTTACTGATACAAGGATTCACACTAGTCAGTTGCTGTACCAAAAACACCATTGAGCTGCTTAACAAGTGCAATCTCAGTGCTATGGTTTACAGAAACTCTGACTGGTTATTATTAGGCAGGTATGTAATCATTAAAATACAGCTTTTAATGAATGGGAGAATTGAAATGGGTCTATAATTTAGCAGTGGCAGCATTTCCAAAGCTTTCCTTTTTCAACAGCAGTTTGATAACTGCTGCTTTTAAGGCCTGGCAGAACAAATGTGACCACAGAGAAGAGTCTATATCAAATAAAATAAGTTGGACAGGTTGAACTTTTTAAAAGAAAGCAGTGGGTAAAATATCAAGACTTCAGAAGGAGGATCCTAGTTGATGTAGCATGCCTTCTAAGATTTTTTGGTTTATTTGTGTCACTTCAGGTAAAAATTTGTTCTGACTGCACTCAATATTTATACAGGAATTCAAACATTGCAAGGAAGTCTCAGCATATTACATCACTTCATAGCCTATTATCGCATGTACTGTATATATAACTTTGAACAAGAGAAGAGTAGCTAAAGGTATTCATAAAGACAGGGAAGCTAGCAAAACCAAGCATTAAAATTATATAATGTAGAATACAGTTTTGTGTCTCACAGCTAAAAGATAAATATAAACATGTGATGAAATGATGGGGTACACAAAACACCAGGCAGGTAAAGCCCTGGGTTTTTAGACCTAACTAACAGTCCTACCAGCCACAGAAAATTCTCTCTCCGCAGTCACAACTAGAGCAGCACAGGGGCAAAGCATTTTTGCTCACGTCACAAACATTGCACTAACAAAAGTTGTGTTACATTAAAAATCCCCTTCAAAGCTGATATTGTCCTGAACAGAAGAGAAAAGTTGTTTCAGTTTGATGCACCAAACAATAAAAAAGAACATAAACATTCTTCTAAAAATAGTAGCTTCCACATTTGCTGCATGTTCAGACCAGAAAAATCATATTTCATCAATCTTTCAATGCTTTATTGACGGGATGTCCACATACATTTGTCTGACAGGCATTGGAGCATGATGAAATATTAATTTTATATTCACTGTCTATGGGAGTAAGTCACTTTCCCCTCTGGCAACAAAAAGCAAAGGTTTGCACTGTGCAATTATGAGCAGATAATGTTAATGGCATGCTGAATAACAGGAAACATATTGATGGCATTGGCTAATAACCCGTGTATGTGCAGTGTAATGTGGGGACAAATTACAAAAAAGTCACTTTGTAATATTGTTCAAAAGGGTGACCTAGATGTCAGAGAGGGAGGATTGTTCAGTCATACATTCAGTGGTAAGAAACACAAGTTTACATGCATACTGTTAGAAATTCCTTTGTGTCAGAAACCCAATTCCAACCTGACCTTAAACTAGGAAGTATGAAAAGGCAGAAAAATCCAGTCCATCTATGGCTGCACTCAAGCAATCACAGGGCTGTTGCATGTCAAGAATCCAAACAAAACATTATTTTCCAGTGCGCAAATAAAATCCATTTATTTGCAGAGATTAAATGTAATAAACAAATAGATGCAAATAAAAAATA
Organism: Cyprinodon variegatus; assembly: GCF_000732505.1. Taxonomy (NCBI): domain Eukaryota; kingdom Metazoa; phylum Chordata; class Actinopteri; order Cyprinodontiformes; family Cyprinodontidae; genus Cyprinodon; species Cyprinodon variegatus. The sequence goes on along the minus strand of NW_015150879.1, from coordinate 11,775 downwards.
AATAGTTGGAGGCAGAAGTTACTAAAAATTTTCTTTTTCACTTTTTGCACAATTCTTCAAATTGACAGCCTTTTACATACTCTTAGATGTGTTGCAGAGCTTACTTGCTGGTTTGGTGCTTTCTATTAAGAATCTGTCCGGAAAGTAAATGAATTATGAGCATTTCTTTCTGCAGCAAGTGCAAAAAGCATGCCATCAAATGTAACTATAGCCTGGGTATAGATGAGAGTCATAGACATGATGACAGAGTAATTCATTCACTCATTATGAAACACTGGTAGTGCATTCAACAAGCTTTTACAAAAAGATCATACTAGAGGTGAATATAATGTTATTGGTGAATGTTATTTAGGTCATTACATTTAAAAAATTGAATGGATTTATTGAATGTTATACTAAATTATTTATTTCATGTGTTTTTTGTTTGTTTTCAGTATAGTTAATGAAAAACTATCAGGCCCTGTTTATGAGACCCTGTTCATGAGACCAATAAAAGTGTTTCCTACATGAGGAATGCTAATCTATAGCTTATATAAGCACTGGGATGACCTCTGATGTTGACAGTTGTTTAATAAACATTCACTGATGCTGTTCACTGAGATTGTAATCCACAAACATGCACATACTTTTATACCGTTTGTTTAGAGAATTAAACTGAACTAGTTTAGAGGTGTTTCCATTACCACTAAACTATGTATGAAGTTATAATAATTTCAGGAAATAGACAATTTTTTTAAACATAAAGCAACATGATTTTAAGTTGAATTTGAATCAATGCAATGGATAATCATCGCCAAAATAAAAAAGTGTTTCACAACATTTTCATTAAGGAATGTTAATCAGTTGATGGTCACTTATAGAAAGGAGTGGTTTTCCTTGGATCTAAGGGTTGTGGGTTTGCTTCCAGTGTCTGTTGCTTCTCTGCATGACGAGGTGCTTATCTCTAAGTTATTTACTGGTCTGCATATCGGTGTATGTATGTGTTTGCATTAGTTAGTGTGACAGAGTGAGTGTGAATTTAGTTTGAACCACTTTTAGTGGTTGGTATGGTGAGCACAGTGCTTAATAGATTCAGTTAATTTACCTAGAATCATTGTTACCCTTATTATGTTTTAAAAGGAAGACTATAGAAAGCCCTAAACAGAAGCCATTGAATAGCTCACTTACCTGATGAGGAATGGAGAAGGAAACATACTACTGATTGAAATGAATACCTTTGAATAGATAAGGTCAACAGCATTTAATAATGAAAATCTAATCTAAAATCATTTTTTATTCATCGATCAAAAGAATAAAAAATCGATTTTGTATTAGTTGACAGCTAGGTGACAAAAACTGGGGTCTGAGGTGGCTGAGTTCCACTTAAAAAATGACAGATGTAGAGTCTGCTGTGCTCATGATGATATATAGCTTTATTAATGGGTGATATGGGCAAAGAAAAAAGGTTGATAAGGTTCACTTATCTGAGAGTAGAACTTTCCTTTGTGTTTCAACCTCTTCTCCGTGTCTTTTTATTTCATTATGATGCACAGACAAGATTAGTTAACTATAAAGAAGGGCTCCTGTGTAGGAATTGAGGATTGCACTCCTCTATAAAGCTGCATAGTAAAACAAATAGGAAAAATAGAGTATAAAACATGAACTAAAACTATTTAATAACATATAGTAGGATGGTGCAGAAATAAAGATGTTGAAAATATGTTTTTTTTTCACTCTGAATAATCTATTCATGTTCATTATTTGTAAAAAGGCAACATCTTTAACTTTTCCACCCTGCAAAGCCTCACGCTGTTGGTGGTCTTCTTATTATCTTATTTTAACAACTTCCATAATAATAATGAATGCATAATGAAGACTGAGAGGCAACACTTGTTTGTATTGTTGGATTTTATCACATGGTTAAATGTTAATTGAGTTTTCTTTTCCATATCACTTGTGCTATGTTAATGTCTCACTCGAAAGAGTTCTCTCAAATTAGCTCTAAGGGTCTCTGCAGGTGTCGCAGCTCAATTCAAAACACTTGCCTTTGTGTATTTAAGTGCTTGTTGTTAAACCATGTTTTTATCGTGTAATCAGCAGTCTTTTGGGCTTGGAAGGAGGAAGACTGGTACACTGAATATCAGGGAAATGCAATGTCATATGTCCAAGCAAATCATACACTTTGTCCCCTATGTAATCATTATAACTGGATTAAGCTGTCCACAAGCACAACGGTTTGCTCCATCAGATACCTCTTCTCAAATGTAATCAGACTGCACTTCTCAAAACTTTTATTTTTCTGTTCTGCAGTTGTTTGGGTCTTTTCTGTTTGTTTATGTTTTCAGCATTTTCATGTTTTTATCTACATTTAAAATAGGCTTGCCATTATAAATATATTTCTCTGTGTTAATTTTTGCTAAAAAGTGTTGTTATATTTGTTTATTTGTCTGTGTTTATCTTCCAAATTCATTCAGGTGTGCTATACTTTGTACATTTGGATTTATGTCCCTTAGATTTCAGCTACAGCTCAAATTATATGACGAAACAGCAGAGTTTAAAAGTTCACAGCTCACGATGCATGTCGTCACACTGTGCAGCCTGACCCTTTGCTGCACTCTACCTTAAACAGACTGCACGTCTAAAAACCACATGTCAGACTGAGCGCAGAGAGATGGACTCCCTTGTTTGCACATGCGCAGTGCTCTAGGGTCTGGTAAATCGGCTCGTAGCTCTGCTTCAACAGCAGAATTTGTACACAAACATCTTGCAACGGCCGACTGAATTTCAAAAAAGTTTGATTTTCTCCAGACCTTACGATTCCTGATTGGGAGGCCGTCGTGAGAGGCTAACCGCCCATCGTTAGCCCCTGTATACTACATTATGTAGGACCCACAATGAGGCCGAAACCCGGCCTGATCAAAAAACTCGCACGACTGGACAATCAGCCCCAAAAGGGCAAAAAAAAACAATAGTGTACACCTGGCTTTAGTAGATCTCTTTGTGTCTGTGTTTAGCTCCATTAGTATTATAAGTATTCTTCCTCTTTCTTTCCTCTTTTTTCCTCAGCTGCTCCACATTATTCTCTGAATGACTTGCCTCCCTCTCATGTCATTCTCCACTTTTCCCTCAGTATTTAAACTCACTATTTTTGACTGCTCATGCTGGATCTTTGTGTATTACTTCCTGTATTATATGTGCTTCAGTGTAGCTTTGCTCATCCGTCATGTCCTCTTCTCAATGTTCACGATCAGTCTGTGAGTTCAAATTTTTTTATGAAAGAGCTTTGTTTCATCTCAGTCAGTTTCTGCATATGGTTTTGTTTCATGAACCCAGTTATGACAGTACTTCATTTTCTTACTAACTAACTTACTATTGATGCTTTAACATATTCAAATTATAATAGATAGAGTATAATGCAAATCATTGGGCGCACACATTTTGCAAATAACAATATGTTTTATAATAGTTTGTAAGACTATTTACTACAAATGCAGATGCAACTCAGTTTGGATGAGCCTTTCCCAGCTTTATGCACAACTCATTCTGTCATTCAGAATTAATAGATGGCATCTATGAGACACATTTTGAGCCTCACTACATGTTATCAGATGTTATTAGCTCTGCAATTTGCCTAAACGTTATACAACCATTAGGATTTATTATAACTGTCCCTTTTTCAGTCTGGCTGTATTTTTAGGCTTATTTCTCTGTTCACTGAAAAAATGCATCCTTTTTTTTTTTACATCTGCGTATGCATATTTAGTTACTTTACACAAATGTTTCATACCCTACTCTGCTTACATGAAACAATTGTGTTAAAGTTGTGGTTAGGTAGATGCAAAAAAAGATGCTTAAAACTACTGCCTCAAACTTAAATTTTTCTACCTGTACACCCCTGTATTAATAGTAGTAATCCATCTTTCAATCAGTTCTTACCATCTTTTCTGTCCCAAATGAAGAAAAACATCCCCATAGCACGGATACTCCTACTACGTTTTGCCACAATGATGGTTGAGGATGAAAGGAAGTATACACTGTAGGATAATAAGGAAAATATCGTTTAGAAAAACAACAAAAACATGATGTTTTAGGGAGTTAAAAATCACAGATTTTTTATCTAACCCTAATCCCAACTGCCCTGGTCAGAAGTGAAGACTAGTAAGTAAAACAAATAGACAGGAAACAGGACAGAATTGTTACAGAAAAGAATAGTGATCTCAAATACAATAAGATTGATGGTAAGTCAAACAGTTGTGTTGTCCAGTGGTTTAACACTTAATCTGGCTAACTAAAGTCTACAATAGCATACACAGCAAGACCAAATGTATTGCTTAGGACAGTACAGAATAAGAAAAAGTCACTTTTTTGACAGTTTGTATTAAGATTGCTAATAGTGAAATGTATGTAGGTCAAAGGTCCGCAAAGAGCTCCATTTAAAGTGATTCATTTAATTTGGTGGTTAGAAAGTTATGGGTGAAGCCTGGTCAAGAATGATAAAACAAATGAATGCTTTTTATAAAAAAAAAAAAAAGGGGAACCTAAGGGGAAATTGAACTTGTTTTATATCCTAGTGTGTGTTTGGATCAACCTATTTCACTGTGACCTAAAACCCTTAGATTTGCAAGAGCTATTGCAGTGACTGAATGCATAGTGATCATTAGGTGGTGATTCAGCAAGTTTTTTTGTCCTTCATATGTGGGTTTGTCAGTTTTATGTGAGCAGCCTAAAATGTTTCATTGTAACGCTAATTCCCTCCTTTAGGGACAGTGATCAGTCAAAAAGCTAGTGAACACTGACATAAAATTAAACATATGTATTAGAAAGCATTCTTTATGCAAAGCAGTTCTGCAATTTATGAATGATTATTGTTAGCTGAGGGGCACAGGTAGGACACAAGGAAGGCTTTAGAGTACATCTGTTATTACCATGCAACACTTTAGAAGAACTGACTGAACCTTATGCTTGCTATGTTAAACAATCATTGATAATCTCTATTCCTATTATTTATAAGGTACTATTTATATGACTTTATTAGAAACATGGCTTTATGTAATAACCTGTTGGATTGCACAGAAGTTTTACGTTGATTCAAATAAAGTAAGCCAATTAGAATGGGTCAAGTTAGCAGTGAATTCTAATATGCTGAAATCTTGCTGAAAGAGAATGTAAGAATGACACAGACAAGGAGAAACTGACAAGCACAATGACAGGTAGGGAGAAGGGTGCAGATAGAGGAGTAGCTCTGAGCACTGCCTAAGTCATGCTCTGGGCTATGAGGCTCAGGAAGCAGACTGGCAGCAGTTGGTAATTACCTCAGTATTAGCATCTTGTCTGCTGTGTCGTCTTTTTCACATGCCTGCACATCTGCCTAGAACGTGGAGTCAGTAAGGCATTACCCCTATCAAATCTACCTTCTGTCATAATTTTCTTTCATTATACCAAGCTCGAAGTTACTACAATGTGGATGAATAACTAATAGAGTGAGAAAAGACTTGTATAATACTATATGGCTGACAAACTATATGTTTTTTGCAATCCAAGATTTGTTTCTGTCAGTGTGGATAGTGTGGGTCTTTTCCTTTTCTTTTATTCCCATTGTCCATACTAATAGACAGTCAAGCTTCTTTGGTTCAACAGAAAGAATACGTCGAAATGTAATTAAATATGTCCCTATAGCCCCACTAGAAGCAAAAAGAGTGAAAACAGCAGAGCAGAAAACATAGAGTACATTGTATATGCAGTCATGGGATGTAACATCCATCCAACTTCCCTCGCTTATTCCATCAGGGTCACAGTGAAGCTGGTTCCTAGTTCCGGCTTTCTATTGGTGAAAGGCAGGGTACGCTCTGGACAGGTTGCCAGTCTTTCACAGGGCAGCACAAAGATAGACAGAGACACACAGCCATGCACACAATGACATTTAGAGAATCCAATTAACCTCACAGTCATGTTTTTAGACTGTGGGAGGAAGCTGGAGTATCCATAGATAACTCACGCATGCACAGGCAGAACATGCAAACTCCAAGCAGAAAGACCCTGGAGCATTAGACCTTACAGTCCTGGGTAAGAACCCAGACCCTTCTTGCTGCAAGACAGCAAACTGCCCAAATGTGCAACCCAGGATATAATATACAATCACAATATGTGTATTTGATTGGTCTCCAGAAGGACAGTGATCTCAAATACACATTGAAACTGGTTTTAGAATTAATGAAGTAGGGTTACAATATAGGGATGGTTTAGTAATTTTAAACTGAGATTATGCATTTAATATCAAACATGCAATGGCTAATTTCTCATCATCTCCAACATGTAGAATTACAAATTATTCAGTCTAAAAGGTTGACACTAATGGCTGGTCCAGGAGGGTCCAACAGCAAAGCAGATTTCTAGAATTTCAAAAACAACCACAATCTCAAAATCCTTATTGCAGTTTTGATGTGATTATCTTAAAATCTTCTTGATTGTCTTATGTCATATAACGTTGTTATTTTGACCAAAATAACTAATGCTCCTTCCTCAATATAGGCATGGAAGTTGTTTTTGGTGTGCCAATTATTACTACTACAAGCCTAATGCATAATTACGTAATTATAACATCTAAACATAAATAATACTACTTACATAATCATCCTTTTTGTAAAAAGCTCTCAAAATGACAATGGTTTAACACGGTCTTAAAATAGATCACACATTTAACGTTATATTCCTGCTTAGATTTGATGTCCAAAATCTTTTACCTTAGTTATAGTAAATGAAGAACTTATCATACTTATCTTTTCACCTGATTTGAGCTGAACTGAATTAGGTGTTTATGAAGACTCATGTTGGTAACTCATGTTATGTGTCTCCCCTCGCTTAAATATGACTATGTTGCTTGTGTCTTGACTTTCTAAGTAGAATTAGTTGTAAATGACATCAATAACTATATTTTTAATTTCAACTGTATTTCAGGAAATATTTAATAAATTAATAAGAAAAAGTTCATATTGTTGGTTAAATATGAACATGAATTAATTCACTTTTAACCTGGCTGAACTAAATAGTAAAAGGAGAATTGGAAAAGCACTGGACAATATAAGGTTACCAAAACAATAACTAAGACAGAAAAGGAGAAATAAAAGTTAAAGATATGACTTCCGCTGCAAACCATATCTTGTGTTTATTTTTTCTGTAAAGTTTCATGTTTAATATATAGTATACTTGACAACAAGATCCCGACAAATTAATAACAAAAAAATATAAATCAATTCAATATCCACGCTTAAGGAGATGCAGTTTAAGCAGAACCATTTATTTCAAATTAATTAACAACTAAATCAATGGAGATGCCATGTTTTACATGTTAACAATCTACTCACTTATCAGAAATATGCTGAAATATGCAAGAAACATATATTTAATTAGTTGGTTAGGACTTAGCATGCAATCCTTTTGAGATTGAAATTTGCATAGTTTTTAAATTGTGTCAAAAAATCTTAAGAAATTTCAAACCCTGTACAGACATATCCAGGCGTTAAGATTACAACCTCCCCGTTCAAGCCTAAAGTCCAGGATTTTTTTTTTCTTCTACTACTTAGTTAATCACTATGCCACCTCTGCTGTTTTGGAAAAAGAAATAAAGAAACACTGCATAACTGGGAGGGCACTAAGCTGACCTGGAAATCCCAAATTGTACTGTTCTTTATATTTAGGAAGGTTTCTGCCAAAATTAGAAATTAATATTTCACATTCACAAGCCCATACGGCACATTTTGTACAGTGGTGAGGGAATTGCATTTGTTGTTACAATAGAAGCATTAATTAAAAAAATGTAGTCACCAGCAGAATGGGTTTCATCTTAGTCAATATAAGGAGAAACTGATTAGCACAACTGCTAAGCAAGCAGACAAAAAACTATCTAGCATAGAGGTTATAAGAAGATAAAATAATTTTAGTGCAGTGCATTAAGTTAGCACTCAATAGACACTTAAAACAGTAACGACAACCCACTCCCTGTGTTTAAGCAGCACTGAGCTGTAAATTTAGCTCTTTGGACCTTCTTTTATACTGAGGAAAGAGGCACAGTGAAGGAATGAAGAAGAAAGATGAGAGGGCTGTATTGTAATGATAAACTAGGCTTGTAAATGTCTTCTCACTTACATCTCCCATTACCTTTCATAAAATAATCCTCATCCAACTTGATAAGATCTGTAGCTTCGATTTGACTGATTTATTAAAGATCAGTCTGTCAAACGGATCTCACAAGGGAATCCGACAGATTTAAATTAAGTTTCAGCACGGCAAGATGTTTTGATTTGCAAAATGTATTAGCTAAGCTGGAGATAGAGATGCCATTCAAAATGTTTGAATTATTTATCTATTTATTTATCTATTTATTATAAACAATTTTCTGGAGTCTACCAGCTCCATCAGTGTAGGAACAAATGTAAAACCTTCCAGTTTTCTGTGAATCCGAATCTTCACCTTTTAGGAATCAAGTGAAGTTGTTTAGGTTAAGCATGAAACAATATGTGTGCTTTGGTTTAGCTGAAGGTAAATTTATAATAAACTATGAACTAAAGGAAAGTAAAGGAAAGTATTAAGTGGTTTCACTTGGATGTCATATCTTCAGGTTCTCTACAACTTTTACTAAATAGATACAAATGGTAACATGCACATTAGGTCCAGCATATGGAAGCATTTTGCACCTGTGCTTTTATATCAATTTTATATTCTCCTTTCTTGCAGGCAGATATTAACAAAGACAGAGAATTAATGTTATGCTATATGTATACTTAACAGGGAATCCCAGGTGAACTGATGAGGCTTTCCTTAAAACTTCAGAACCACATCAGACTGGAGGAATCAAATCAGAATAGTATTTCCAGTCCATAGGCTACGTGCACTAAACCTTGAAATGATTAATGTGAAAATGAGAACTATTAAAGCCAAAAATTAGATTTTTTTTTAATTAGTAAAAGGTTTAAATAAATGTACTGTACTAAGGTCAAATTTTATGAAAATATCAAACAAACGTTTGTAAGTTAAGCCATTTAACAGCTAGGCAAGACAGATTCTTAAGTTTGCTTCAGTTCCCTTTTACAATATTAAATGATTACTCTATGAGCATGTTAATTTATTCATTAACCAAACCATGTGATTCTCACAGAAATACAAGGTTCTTGTTCTGAATGAAAAAAAAAAACAACCCAAAAAACAAATTTTAAAAACTATTTAAATATTAGGTGGCTTTTCTATCTCTCCGACTTCCCTGCCTTTTTTTTTTTTATTTTAGTAAACCCAGTAGCACAACAGGTGACCTTTTTACCTGTTTGTCTATTACATAAAAATTGCCATCAGTTTACAGCAGACAGAATTTTTCTCTACCCACATTTTTACAAACGTAAAAATCTGTGGTGATTCAGATCCCCCCCCTCTGTTTTTAATCGATACAAATAGACATTGCTTGAATGCAAACTTTAAATGTGTTCAAATAAATATCAGTATAGGAAATCTTTAATGTCATCCACATTTATATTGTAGTACCACATTTGCCTTTTCATCATTAGAAGGATGTGCATATTAGTTCCACATATCTATATGCTGCTAATTTCTTAATGAAACTGTTTACCTAATAAAATGCAGGTGAATTAATTTAATATTCCTAATGATATGTCCCCAAAAAGTGACAAATCTTTAAACATGTAACATAGTGGGTTCCAGGGAGTAGTACATCCCTTTTCCATATAGGAAATTATGAAAGGAGCATCCCTTTGTTACACTGCCTCACGAGGTGCAAGCCTGTAATGCATGAAAATTATGTCGGCACCGTGGAAATCAAAAAGGGCTCGGTGACCTTTAATTGGCGCTGTTGCCATGGAGCAGGCACATATTTCAACACTGTACATCAAAGCACTAAATTGCAGAGTGTCTGAGGCCATGATCATTTAATGCTTTTTGTGAGAGCAAAATATGGAATAAGGCAATTTTTTGAAAAAAATCCTGGTCCTACTAATATTTTCTTAAAATAAGTATGTAAGTAAATTATATAGTAATAAGACAAGACATTAAAGTAATTATCTGGTTACAAGGCAATTTATGCTGTTACTTGTCATGGTCCGCCCCCTGATAAATAGCAACTATCTCTCAAAAATAGTGATTTAAGTTTTCTCTATTATTATTAGTATTATAAATATTAGTAGTTCTTGTTGTAGTTTTATTGTTGTTATCAAAATTATTAATAATATGTTTTGATTAATTGAATTAGACATAAACAGACTCAGTGCCATTGGGTTAAAAAGTCTCCCATCACTTTATCCCATAAAGGATTTAAACATCATAGCTTTTGTAAAGAATGGTAAGTCTGTTTTTAACTCATGTATATATATATATATATATATATATATATATATATATATATATATATATATATATATATATATATATATATATATAAAAATAAATTTTATTCATTTATTTTGTTAGGTGATTAATGCATCAAACTGAGAGAATAGAGGCTGACTGATTGTTTTCAGCTTCTTGTCCTTTTAAAATTCCTACTTGTTTTTTTTGCCTTTGCAATGACTTTCAATGCTGTCATTAGGTTGAAAGGGAATTGTTGAAAGTAAAGAATGATTTTGTCTTCGTAGTGGTGAAATGAATAAAATAGAAAGAACTGGCTGCACTGCAGATAGTTTGCCCTCTCCAGCCCTTGATAACCTTCCTGCTCCCTCTCTCTGCCTCCCCAGTGTACACTGTCACCCACTCACTCCTTCCCACCTCCTTCCCCCATAACCCACCAATCCCTGGAGCTAGCATTTGTGAATTCATCACTGCCCTCACAACCTCGCTCAGCTGTCACATCGCATCTCGCACACACAGACAGTCAATGGTAACACTGTTAGAGCTTTTCATACTCCAAACACACAGTTTCCACCTCTCACTATAAGCCACAACTAATGCTAAGTCTTTTGGCACTCTTTCCTCATTAGACAACTGTTTTGGTTCTTTGTTAATGTCCTTTATTTGTCTCGAGAATATTTTTTCTTTGATAGAAACTATGGTTGGTATGATAGTTTATGTTAAACTCAACATTCAGTATTCTTATTGATGAATGTTTTGACAGAAACAATTCCAGGATAATTCAAGGGATTTAATAAAAGCATTAAGACAAATATAGCTAATATATCAGAGAAAGAGTACTCCATCTTAAATGAATAAAAACTAATCTCATTCTAGCAATATGAGCCACATTCATTATGTTTTAGAATGTTTAACGCTCAATGGTTCAACAAGACTTTTGCTTATTAAAATGTTAATGTAAGGTTATGCAACGGTTATTGCAGTTGTCAGAAAATGTTATGCACTTATCGTTGACAAGAACGTGATCCTTTTTTTTTTATGCTTTAATGATGCCATGCAATGTTCTCTTTAAATTAGGTCGTTCAACACACCAGGAAGGTTATTTTTTAGAACAAAACTGGTTTCACACATTCTTTTTCCTTACAAATTTCTTGTATATTTTCTCTACAGAGCTAAATTAGTTGACATTTAATGATTTCCAGTTACAATTATTCAAAGTGTATCGATGCACATTTGTGATTACTGCTCTTTTTATAACTACTCAGCTGTGACCATGTCTCATTCATTTTATGTAAGCTGTCATAATCAGTATGATTTATTTCAATTTATGTTATCCAAAATGTACGTTTGTTTATCGTGCTAATTGGTCAAATGTGTTCTTTCTGGTTTTTAAGAAAACCAGATGATGCATTAAGTCAGTGACTTAGCAGCAATCACTCCTCCCAATTATTG
>NW_015150878.1:722518-746685 GCF_000732505.1 Cyprinodon variegatus | reverse complement strand
GGGCTTTAAGAGATGGCCAGTCGTTTCTTTTTCTTTGTCCCAGGACTGCTGATCAGCCTCATTGATCTGGGAAGGCAGCCAGTTGGCCTTAGTGTGCTGTTTTAAATGATGAGAGCAAACCACAACCTCGACATGCAGATTAAGTTTTCCTTGATTCTGGAGAGACTAATAGAAGCAACTTTGGGTTACCATTAGGGCGTTAGGATATTTATTTCACTCTTAATTGGAATACAATCAAGTGTCAGGCTCAGAAAAGTAGAATCCAGTATTCAATGTGGACAAGCAGTTTGATATCTTTAAATGTTAATTGAAAACTGAACCAGAGTGAAGGACTTTGTCTTCTAAGGCAGGAACCCCTGCAGGTGAAGACAACAGGTTAGTGACCACGTCTTTCTGGAAGCGTCACTAACCTGGTCTTATAGTTCAGTCGGAGCCCAGAGGGTGAGGATGGTTACAGTTGGCTGGCTACCAACGTGGCACGGCGGTCACCGCACAGAGAGTCCCAGACACTGATGTATTGTGGTTAGAGGACAGGCAGGAGATCAGAACCAAGCAGATAAATGTAGCCAGGATATTGCAGAGTGAAGCTAAAGCAGATCTCGCAGACCTGCTCGGTAGTCAGAGATAGGAGGTAAGTGGTCTGGTGAGGTGCTGAAGAAGAATCCAGGACAGAGTGGGGTCACGGTTCCAGATATAGTATACGAACAGGCAGATATCTGGCAGGAGTCAGAAGACAGGTCAGGCAAACAGATCAGACGGGAACTGGAAGGCTCAGAAGTCGAGAGGCAGAAAAGGCTCAATATTGTGTGTGGCCTCCATTTGTCTGCATGACCTCCTTACAACGCCTTGGCATGCTCCGATGAGGTGCGGATGGTCTCCAGAGGGATCTCCTGCAAAACCTTGACTAAAGCATTAGCCAACTCCTGGACAGTCTGTGGTGCAATGTGACATTTGTGGATTCATGGGGATATGATCTCCCAGATCAGATTCAGGTCTGGGGAACAGGTGGGCCAGTTCATAGCTTCAATGCCCCAATCTTGCAGGAACTGCTGACACATTCTAACCACATGAGGTCTAGCGTTGTCCTAGAGGGCAAGGCCAACCGCACAAGGAGCCTGATACCTAATACCTAATTCCACCCTCCATGTGATCCCCATACGGCAAGAACTTGAAGGCCTGTGTGGCCCTTCAAAGAAATGCCACCCCACACCATTACTAAACAATTGACTGACCGGTCATGTTGAAGGATGTTGTAGGCAGCAGATTGCTCTCCCCGATATCTCCAGACTCTGTTACATGTGCTCAGTTTTAAACTGCTTTAAACTGTTAGGAGTATAGGCCATCAATGGCGAATTTGCCAATCCTGGTGCTCTCCTGGTGGCAATTGCCACAGCTTGCAATGATGTGCCATCCTGGATGAGCTGCACTACCTGGTACTGAGGAATGGTCTCCACCTGCATTTCTGAGTGCGTCTTGCTAATTGCCATTAATTTTCACATGTTGTCTATTCCATTTGCACAACATTATGTGAAATTGATTGTCAACCAGTGTTGCTTCCTGAGTGGAGTTTTATTTCATAGAAGTTTGAAGTGATTTAAGTTATATTGCGTTGTTACTTGTTCCCTTTATTTTTTCGAGCAGTTTATTTATTTTCTGTTTTTCATGTGTGTTATTGGTGTTTTCTCCTCTGATAAACAGCTCTCTCACAGGTCCATTACATCAGACAAAGGTCAGCACTTTTTCATTTCAAATCAATACCTTTATTCTTCCTTTAAAATCTTTTTTTTTTTAAAAGCTTCCCTGCTCAAGGCTTTATTTAATGCAGAAAAAGGACACTTTCTCTTAAAATTTACTTCACAGACAGATGTCCTGACATTTTCTTGCGGCACAAAGTGATGCTCTACATCTAAACCAATTTTTTCCTTCAGAAATCTTGCTGTTTTATGCAATCTATAACCTTCTCCACAAAGACAGATATCCATTGTGACCGAGGCCTTCTGTTTCTCTTTTTGCCTGCATTAAGTATTTTTTTTTTTCTTTTTTTAACCTTGAAGTTTTTAAACAAGCTTCGCTGTTGAAAAGATTGTTGTTTGCCAACCTCTCCTGGGGAGGGTGACAATGGTCTTAAATGTCTGCCACTTTCAATCATTTTTGCAACCTTTTCAGGCCTAATGATTACCAACATATTTTTACTGGAGCTCTTGAGAAGCTTTATTGTTACCACAATAAACTTCTGCAAAGTATTATGAAGGTCAAACATTTACAAGTCTTCTGTTTTTTAATGTGACCACCCAGAGTTCATTATTACCTAGAAACCTTTCCATGATGGTCTGCAAATCCCAAAAGTTGTCTTTATTATCTTGTATAATAATATTAATTTTCTTATTATTATTTGCAAATGCCAAATGCATTTACTTGAGCAACTTAACTAAAATAATGTACTTTTAGGAAGACTTGTACACCATTGTACTTTATAACTTTACTTGAGTTATTATATTAAATAAAATTTCTGGCTACTCCATCAATCATTTTGAGTAACTTCACTTAATGAAAACATTCTTTAAAAAAAAAAAAAAAAGCACCATTTAGAGACATACATTCTTCTTTTTTTTTACCCTTATTTGTTATATGTTATGTTCATCTGCTGAGTCTGCTGTGTCATTTGGAGGTGGAATGAAAATACAGTAAAGAGTTCACTATAATTTAACCTAATTTACATACAGTAACTATTGATGTTTTAAGTTTTATAACAAAAATAAATAATAAATAAATGTTGCTTATTCTATCTAAATTCTTTATTGTGTAATTAATCTATTTTAGATGTTTATTTTTACATCATTCTTTGAAACTTGAATTTGCATTTCACTTAGTATTTTTTTCAATTTTACATAATTTTGTAAAGCATTAAATCAGGACCATGGTTCATAAGTAGATCAGTTACTCTGTACTTGAATAACTTTTAAACCAAACACATTTTTACTCTTAGGTAATTTCTTTAAAGGATACTTTTGACTTTTACTTAAGTAAAAATATGATGAAATAGAGCGACTCTTAGTACAATTTTTGGATACCCTACCCAGCTCTGATCAAATGCGATGTATTGCTTACCTTTTGACTTGTTAAAACCTTTGCATCCCTTTAACTTCATACGCTTTTTTTCAATGGTCAACCTTTGCTTTGTTTTATCACTTAAAAGGATGAAAAATAGATATTTATGTTATGATTTAAGTCACTTTATTTTAGAAATTTAATAAAGTTAGTCAGTGGAATAAATGCTAAACCCAGTGTTTGTTGGTGTATCTATATTTGTGAAAATGATTTGGGTCTTTATAATTTTTTAGCCGATGTGACTGATTGCAAGTCTGAAGACCGACTTGTGTGACATAGACAATATTGTTGCTGAAAGGTTTGGGCTGAGAAAAAGTCCTATGAAGGCTTGTGTTCTTACAACAAAATTAAGCTGCACTTCATTTAAATGCAATAAACGTTTTAGTAATAATATAAGAATATATACCTCACTTACAATATATTTTTATTATAATGATGTGCTCTGCCTTTTTGAAACTAAGAAAGGATTTCCATGACTTTAAATAAGCAGTGTTCCACAGTCCAACTCCAAAAAAAAAAAAAAGATCTAATTTTTCTTGTTCTGCTGGAGGTTTCTTCCTGTTAAAGAGTTTTCCTCTCCACTGTCGCTAAAAGCATGCTTGGTGTGAGGGATTACCTTCGATCAATGGATCGCTGCAATCATCCTTTTTCTTTTTTTTTTGCCAGGGAAAAGAACTGCATGTTAGCCACAAAATCTGTTCCTCTGATAAAAATAAGATTGTGATTCTAAAAGTAAATGAGGCTGAAAACAAATGCATGCCACACTTTTCAGATTTTACCTGTGAAAAAAAAAACAGTGTATAACTTTATATTTATCCTTGTCTTCTACATAATATGTGCATCATAGATTTTAATGAGTTACCAAAATGTGAAAATAAAATACAAGCAACTAGAATTGCACGTTTTGTTGTACGTCTCTAAATTCTGATCATGTTTACATATAAGAGGTGATTTCCACATGTTTCTCTTACCTAAAAGGCAGTTATTTATTATATTTTTACAGCAGTTAAGCTTTGCTTTCCTTCTTTTTTATGAAATTTACAGTGGTAGCTAAACACTCTTGTAATCCAGACAGATGAAAGTCTTTAGGTCACAAGTGATTGGACATATTGATTCAGAGGGATTGATAGTCTGTAAAGTTTGCAAATTGAATTCTTGAGGCAAATGTTTGTGTGGGAAGTCCCTGCTATATGCCCCAGGACTCGTTTCAAGAAGCCAAACTGATATTGTGTCTATTTTTCTCCTCGTCTGTCTTTGACCAATTGAATTTACCACATCTTTGCAGAAAGGCCTGCAGCTTCATGGAGAACCCCGGGGTCATCTTGCTTTCAGTGAAGAGAAAGCCTGAATGATACATTTGGTGGATACAAGAAAAAAAATAATTAGGTGTGTTTTTTACACTTTAGTCCACTTTGCATGGTGCAATCTCTTATCGAAATTGAACCTTTTATAAGACTGCATGATCACTCAACATAGGGATTTTCTAATCTTTGACAAAAGGAAGAAGTGCAAAAAAAAATTTGAAAATGTATTCCAAATTAACAGAACTTCATAAGAAAGACGGTACAATCAGCCTAATGAGCTAGCCAACCAGCTTGAAACATTGACAATGGTCCTATGAGGGTTTCTATTTTATATAAAACCTGGACCTGGACAACCTCAAATAATAATAAATTGCCAGAGGATAAATGGAAATTAATCATTCATGTGATAAAAAAAGGTTCTTATTCTTATTCCAGCAGACTTCATGTTTACATCTAACTGTGGGAATGTCTAGAAACAAAAATAAACAAGGCTCCTTGTCCAGTCTTGTTCGTCACATTGATTTTTATTGTGTCTGTAGATATGAGCAAGTTTTGATAATGAACTACTTCCTTGTAGCAAATATAGAAGTAGTAGCTAATATAAGCCTATATCATAATTTGTTTTTTTAATATTTAAATAAATACATAAAAATAGTCTTTAAACCAAATTTTGAAATTTAAATTATTCAAATTAGGGTTGATTTTGTGATCTGTTCAAAGAAAATTTAGACAAAAAAGTAATAAATATTGAAGTTAGACTTATTTTCCCTGCACAGCAAAATACACTCAAAAGAAAGGTTGTTTGTTTCTATGCTGCAAAAGAACACACACAATTTAGATTTTCATAATTTTAATTTAGGAGAAACAGAAACACATTATTGGTCAATAATTTCAGCATTTTAAAACAAAATTTTCCCTTTGTTCTGAGTTTGCATCTAGATTAAAAGGCACATCTTTAAATCTTTCTTGATTTTATAACTGCCCATCTGTTGGCTACCATAAGGAGCTCTAGAGATTGAAAATAAATTAGCTCTAAGCGTAGAGCATGTATTTGATGTCTTCGCCTTATTATGTTTTTTTATTGGCGGATGGCAACCAACTTAAGGTGCATTTACCGCCACCTACCAGACTGGAGTGTGGTCATCAATGATGTCAGAGGAAAGTTATTAATACATACCTCAATGGTATGCACAAATCTGCATATTATCTATCAATCAATAAACAAACTCACATATAAATTAGTATGTGTGTATATGCACATGCATACACACACTTATATTCTTACTTTAAATCCGATTAAATAATCCAGTGTTTTTTAAAAATCGAATTAACTGATTTCTAGCCGAATTAGATTTACTTCCTAAAAGGTTTATCATAGAAAATCCAATTTTTTCTCTATTTAGTGTTGGCTTTAAGCGCTGACGTTCCAGTGACTATTTATCACATTCTAATAACACATGTTCCACTGTTTCCATCTGATTACAGCAATTGCAAGTCCCTGTTTCATGTTTCCCTATTTTGAAAAGAGAAATATTAAGTCCAGTATGACCAGTTCTAAGTCGAGATATGACTTCCTCTTCTTTCCGCCTTCCATTTTTACAACTATTACCCCCTACAGTCTTTTGAATTTTATATAGATCTCTACCAGTGTCATGATTATCCCAATGTTACTGCCAAACTTTACAGATTTTATTCTGAATTATAGATTTACCCTTTTTTTTTTTGCTAAAGGAACACTTAAGTTAATAATATACATAAATAATATCAGAAGATCCAGGATCTTTTCCATGATGACAGCTACACCAGGTGGATGTGGAAAGGCATTCGGATGATCACAGACTATAACCCCCCACCCCCGGCAGATGGAGCAAATGCTGACTTCCTAAATGAACTGAACAACTTCTTTAGAAGGTTTGAGGAACTAAACAGCACTCCAGCAGTAAAAGCTGTTCCACACCAGGGGCAGGAGGCACTAAAGTGAAGGCCGAAGTAAGGAAAACTCTGAGGAGAATCAATTCAAGGAAGGCCCCAGGGCCTGATAACATACCTGGGCGGGTGCATAAGGAGTGTGCAGATCAGCTGGCTGGTGTCCGCACAGACATTTTTTACACCTGCTGGACCGATCCATAATACCAGCATGCTTCAAGTCTGCCACCATTATAACGGTCCCAAAGAAGCCTTAGGTCAACTCACTCAATGATCACAGGCCTGTCGCACTGACTCCAATCATGATGAAGTGCTTCGAAAGGCTGGTTAAAGAACACATCGTCTCCAGTCTGCTGCCAACATTCGACCCGTTCCAGTTTGCCTACCGACGCAACCGCTCCACTGAGGATGCCATGAGGAGAGCCCACCTGCCCCCACCCATCCTCACCACCTTCTACAGAAGCACTATAGAGGCCGTTCTGACCAGCTGTTTCACTGTGTGGTGTGGAGGCTGCAGCGCCTCAGACTGGAAGAAGGTGAGAAGAGTGGTGAGAACAGCAAAGAGGAGCATCGGGGCTCCTAAAAGACATTTCATCCCAGCGCTGCATGTCCCGAGCCCGTAACATCATCAATGACCCCTAACACCCCCACCATGGACTGTTCCCCCTGCTGCCCTTTGGGGAAGAGGCTTCGAATCATCCGATGCAGGTCCAGCAGATTCCATAACAGTTTCTTCCCCCCTGCCATTAGACAACTGAATGTTTTGTAAAATGGGTTATTGTATTGTATTTTATTATATTTATTATTATTTATCATTATATATATATTTATATATATATAACCTGAAATGTTAGAACTGTAAATATAGGCTTATGTTTATAGTAATGTTTTTTGTTTTTTTACTATTTTTCAAGGCTGCATTAAAAAAAAAGAAAATAAATTGTCCAGAAAGCTGTTCTAAACAAAATTTCTTTTTGTTTTACACTTGTGTAAACAAAATAAATCTAAGTCTAATGTCTGACATTAAAGCCTGTTTAGCTAAGATATCTACTTCTTAATTTCCTTCAGTCCATACATGAACAGGAAATGTATTTGCTTTTATTGCAAAACATTTAATTTGAAAGAAGCGAATGATAAACATAAAATAGGTTTCTGCTGTGATTTTGCACTACTTCCTGGTTTCGAGACGAACTAACCAATCAAAGGTGGCGTTACACCGTGCGCATGCGCAGTTATCACTGGTGGTTTGGAAACAAACTGCACCAGGAAGAAGAGCGGAGGAGATCAAGCGAAGAAGAAAGGACTTTGAAGTGTTTGGACATACTTTGTACTTGGCAGCAGAGAGCGTAAGTTCGTTCAACTCTAACTTTTTACGTTTATATCGTTGTTTTGTAGAATATTTAATAAGGTTTTTGGTGAGTTAACGTGTTTGCGTGCAGCTGTTTGGTTTCATTTGCTATCAGTCTGAACAAACAAAACAAACCTTTTATTAAAAGGATCATATGATCCGTGGTTCTATAATCTGCTCTAACCACCCAGATTACTTTCGCTTTGAAATACTTTCTTTACACCTAATCTAACTGACTTATAATGTTTACCATCAGTGCATTACAGGATTTGTAGCTTTTTTTTAAATATAAAAATGATAATAATTTAACTTTATTGATCTCACATTGGAGAAATGTATCTCTGCATTTAACCCTTCCCCTTGGGAAGCAGAAAGAACCCTGAGCAGGTTAAGGGTCTTGCTTAGGGACCCAGGGTGTTAGTTTGTGAGAGTGGGGCTCGAACTCAGAACCTCAGGATTCCATTCCATTCCATTCTCTATCCCCTAACCCCACTCCCCTTGTATGCATTGTCTTAAGTTTGCCTTCACATTAATCCTGAAATAACATAAGCCAGCTCAGCACCTTGTGTTTCCTCTTCCTTCTAATCTTTTGCTTTCACTTCCCCAGTTTGGAGAAGCCAAGTCGCCTCCAACATGGCTGCTGCTCCTACTGCTCCTCCTCCATCCTTCAGCAAAAGTAGCCTGAGGGACGACCTGACATGCGCCATATGCTGCGACCTGTTCAGGGAGCCTGTCATGTTGTCCTGCATGCACCACTTCTGCAAGGCGTGCATCTCACGGTACTGGAGGGGAACTACGGGCCCCGTGACCTGCCCGCAGTGCCGCAAAGAGTTCAGGTCCAAGCAGTTCCAGACCAACTACCTGGTGGCAGCCATGGTGGAGAAGGTTCGGTCCTCCACTTCAGACACCTACATCCGGAATCTGGAGGTGACTTCTTTGCTTTTTTTTTCTCCTTTTTTGTGTTTTAAAGAAAAAGTGCAGTCAGCGAGGAATAATCAATGGATTATTATCTATACCTAAAATAATACGTTTGTGGTGGTTTAATGAATTTAGTGTTAATCAGTAAAAAAAATGAAGACAATCATTTTTGTCATGATCATGGAGTCCGGGAGCGGCCATTTTTGCCCAAATATAGTAGCACCTCCCTCACGGTGCGGTAAGCCTAGCGCCATTCTTGCCGCTTTACAAGCAAAATCAATGGGAACTACTAGACATATCTGCAATCAACAATAATAATTTTAGATTTCCAATGGACTTCACTATTAAAATTCGCGAGAGCTATAGTTAAACTGACAATGCCCACGTGAGTGGCAGCTGGATGTTGGAATAAGTCGGGTAAAAGTGGAAAATAAAAAAAAAGTGTTATTTCACCTTTCCGATTCCTGATCCTCCACGGACGGGTTCTTCATTGGATTGCCAACTTGAAGAGGGAGGATTTTCCATCGAACTTCTGACCAGAGAAAAAACACATAACATGTAGCCAACATTTGGAGGAAGAATGTTTTCAAGATGACTTGGATAATAGCGTGTTGTGACAAACACCAGATACAGCACTGGAACTTGATCAACAGCCGATACCGCACTGTGACGTCACAAACCAGTAGGTGGCAGTAGTGTTCTTTGACAAACATGGATGCCTCCAGTAAAGCACATTCAAATGAAATTACTCTTGATTAACTTCACTTAACATTCATTGAACAGTATGTAATACTTTAATATTTAAAGTACTTCTCAGAAGTTTGTATTCTGAATGTGACCAGACTTTTCCTTTAATATCGATCATCAGGCCTGTATTTCATTCATTTTATGTTCAATCATTGCCCTGTCTCATATCTTATACACATCATAAAGTGTTCCGAGGTAAATCAGTTAATTACTAATGATAGCAATTTCAGCTGTAAAAGTTTATTACACCACAGTTCACCATGTTTCAGTTCACATCTGTGTTTTATTAACTTGTTTGAGCCAAAGTCCTCTTCCCACTCCCTTTTTATATTACCTTCTATTCCGGGATCTTTCATAAACTCAGCATAAGGATAAGTGTATAAGGCCTCGCTGACATATTATAGTGCTTTTAGAAGCAATCAGGACCCTCTAGCTCTTTTCCAATTTGGTGATGCTATAACAAAAAAATTTTTTTGTGTTACATTATGTTGTATATACCAAAATTGTAAGAAAAAACATGAATGTAAGTGGAGAAGATTTAGTTTCACCTGGTTTAATTTAGCAAAGCGTGTTTTTTAAGGAACACTTTGCTATCTGATTATTAATCGGGGGGAAAAAAAATCGACAGATTAATCAATTTGCAAATTAATCATTACTTGTAGCCCTGTTGTTTCAATTTATAGCTTTATAACTATTATTCACTGTCTTTTTGGGGCATATCCCAAACAACTTGCCTATATACGTTCTTTGCTTGTTCTTCTTTTCAAGAAAAGCTGAAGTTCAGTCATATTGGATGGATGGAGATCATCTGTGATCTGAGTTTAGTTAAATTATACATAATTATGTTGGGCTTGTTGTATACTGCCGTCCTCGGGGTTCGCATTTACCCACTAGAACATTTTTACATCCATGCTCCTCAACAAATCCTGATTTATTTAGTTTTTTCTGCACCAGGACATTTTGTAACAATAAAGGCAGTTTTGCGAGAAAAAAACATGGTGGTCGAGTGAATGTTCCTACTGGCAGGGGTTTGTAGATATGAACACATTTAAATGGGTTAGGATTTGGTCCGTAAGTATCCCAACAGTAAAAAGATTGTGGAAAAACTCTTGTAAATAAATTACTGTCTCTCTTGGATGACAAGAAGGGGATTTGAAAATTTCTATTACATGTAACATTTTTCATGTAGATTAACAACTTTAATTTTGATCCAATCTGGCTGGAAATGTTTTTGTTTTCTTGCTAGATTTTCCTGTGGTTTTCTTGTAGCACTACTTCCTTATTATTAATTATTTATTGATGATATCTTATAAATTCACAATAAAATTAGGTTAAGTATATGAATCTAAGATTACAAAATGTGGGAAAAGTCAAGGGGTGTGAATAAAAAATCCTTGATTATTTTTTTTTTTTATTTATATCTTGAGTGTTTATTTTTTTACATGCACAGTTGGTTTACTCTCATTTTCTGGGGAGCCGCTAATTGAATTTTTATTTTTCAAGTTTAATGCAGTTGGGCTTAGTAGTCAGTCATCCCACTGTTTCATTGGGCTAAACAAAATTATACATGCATATCAATAGATTTTGATAAACATCTATAAGGGTCTAGATTTCTGGTCCTGCTAAATTAAAATGTTTAAAATAATTAAGATAAACTAATAATTAAGATGCACTTTAACATTATTTGCATATCGCTGTGCAGAAAAGGCTGAGTGAGAGCTTGGAGAACCACAACGCAAGGAAAGAGGACCTCCTCTGCAGCATTCGCAAAGACAAAGACAAGATGGATATCATAAAGGTAGGTTTGTACAAACAAATGCAGCACCTAACAATTAGTTCTTTGTCTCTGGTGTTACAACAGATATCTGGCTTTCTGTTTTTACTGAATATCAGCTGAAAATAAGATGAAATAAGTGCAAAAAGCAGATGGGAGATATATTCAAAGCTTGCTGTGTGCTCTGAATAGATAAAAAGGAAACTATTATCAGTGCAAACACCCTCTGGCTGTTGGACAGTTCTTTGAATATTAATCACTTTTACACTGCTTTCCATTAATTGAGCAGTTTTTCATTTGAATCACTTCAATGAGCGACGCCCAGTTACCTGAACAGTTATTCAGACAACTTATCGACTACAGGAGCTGCTTAAATGCTCATTCATCACATTCAGTCTTGAGAAAAAAGGAATGCTGAAAATTGTTCATAGATTACTGTTAATCACCTGGTGGGTGAAGGTTTTTATTATGTTTTTTTTTTCAATAGCTTCAGATACATTTCCTTGTACAAGTGTCTATAGAGCCAACATATTATATTGTATTTTATCAGAAAACAAAGTGATAGACCAGCATGAAGATCAATCTAATGTGGATGTGCGCTTTCTGAGAAGGATGAGAATTCATACTCTCCTGAGGATGAGAATTCATACTCTCCTATAATTCTATAGGAGCTATTTTTCCATTTTCAGTTAAATCTTAGAATTTAGATTCTTTAGTTTAATTTGTTATTTAGAATATGTTTTTGGTTAGGGATTCACTTAATTAGTTAATAAATTTTAGCTCAGGATGTGGGTGTTTCACAGTATAAATAGGTAGGTCTTAGGTAGCTCATTATGCAAGTAGGAGGTCTTAGTCCTAGTCTGAATCTCAGTCTCTGTCAGCCCGTTTGGTGTCAGTCAATCAGTCAAAGAACGGGTGCAGGAATCAGAGTTAGCGCAGTAGCAGAATCCTTTGAAGCCTTTAACCTGTTTTGTCTGAACGGAGAATAAAACAAACACAGAACTGGATTTTGACCCTGTTTTGGTCTTTTGGTTGTAAGCCAGAATTCAGAGTGCATCAGATGAATATTTGAGTTGTTGATGAAGATTCTCAGTCATCCAAGTCATAGTCGTTCCATAAAAGTTCAAAGAATATCCACTGGACTTGGTTTCCAAGATTTGAAATCCAAGATTTTTTCCCAAGATTTCAAATCTTGGAAACCAAGTCCAGTGGATATTCTTTGAACTTTTAAGGAATGACTATTTGAGTAAAATTCACCTTTTGATTTGATCACCTTTTTTTAAATTTTAGTTTTGTACAAATAGTCACTACAGATTCCCTATGATCTAAAACTTGAAAATAACATCCATTGCAGCAAACTGTTTCCAGAATTCAACTAATTAGTGATTGTATTCCACATTAAGGCTGCATCAGTGTGTGCAACAATCAATCCTCTCTTTAAAGTTGAGAAATTATTGCCTAATATATCCCAGTTTTTATGAACTCAAGTTTAGCCATTCAGATTGATTCTCCAAGCAGCAGATGATTACATTGTACACAGATGACTTTGGCAAAAATGTTGAAGGTTATACAGAGATAGAAGTATGGATTCCATAGAAAGAGATCATACAAGTAAATGGGTATTTATCTTTACAGAGATATACTGAGATATATCTTTGCTGTAAAAATAATTGAAATCTGGTGCTTCAAACTCCTCAGTTTCCATAAAATCAAGCTTTTAGAAATACAGTTCCTACAAACAGGTATGAAAGAATGGGTCACGCTTAGAAGATCAGTGAATTCTACTGAAGTAATGTGATGGGGTAACACCTTTGCAACAAGTCCAGTAATTAAATTTTCTCACACCCAAAAAATCAGACGTCATATTTCACAGACATTATAGGAAACTAAAAGCTGTTGGGGGTGATAGCATGTCAAGAAAACTGAGGGGGACAGTTATTTCTCTAGCCAAATTTCTGCACATGCAACCTCTACAGACCTCTAAATTTCAAGTGGCGTTCAGATAATTAAAAATCAGTGCATGGATGACCCCCCCAGACATACAGCTGGAGCTGCATTGAAGTGGTTCTGACCTAGTCAAAGTCCTATACATATAAAATTCATGGCAAGAATAAAAAAAATTGAATCCTCACTAGAGTTCTCCAACCAATCTGACTTTAACAGGAAAACGTCAGTTTCTAGATGCACACAAATTTTAGAGACATTTTCTAAAAGATCTAGAGCAGCAATTATAGGGTAAGGTCGTTCTTCTCTATTTACATCGTTCTACAAGAAAAAAGGTTCACCACTTTCCCATAACTTTTTAATCATGAGCCCCTTTGTGTGGATCTATCATGTAAAACTCTGTATAAGAGTTTATATTTTTACTGATCCACCTAGCTTGGTTTAAAAAGAAAATGTCTCCTTAGATCTTTTTCTATGTTTCCAGAGGGTCGGAGCAGATCTGCAGGAGCGCGTCAAGGGCGAGTTCCGAGCTCTGCATCAGATCCTGCAGGAGGAGGAGACCTGTTTGCTGGATCAGCTGAGACGGGAGCAGGAGGAGGAACTGGAGAAGGTCCAGCACCACCTGCAGGCTGCAGAGTCTGCTATGCGGGAACTAGAGAACAACATTAAACTGCTACAACAGTCCAACAATTCACTTACCGAGGTGGAAACTTCTCATTCCAAATCTTTTCGGCTTTGTAAAGTTTATTTTATTCTACCCAACAATAATTTGAAATCTATAACATCAATACTAAATTAAAAACAAGAGCTTCACCTAATCTTCAACATTCTTTGCTACACTAATTGTGTATTGAATTATGCATTTAATGACGTTGTTCTTTGGTTTCCCTCTTGACAGTTCCCACAGTTAAGGTAAGGATTCATTGTCATTAAGTGACACGACAATTACCTCAGGCCTTTTAACAGCAGCTCATGTTTGACTTTGAAATCTAATTAATGTTATTTGGTGTCAAGCTAATGAAGTGTGTTCAATCTGCAGCCCCTGTGTGGAGGTGAATGTAGCGCCGGATTTCAATATAAGTGCCTTCAGCAGCAAATACTTCGCTCCGCTACAATACGTCACATGGAGGAAGATGTTCAACAGCCTAAAGCCAGGTAGCTTCCTGTCTGATGATCATTGTTTCAAAAGGTCTGGGAGTGCAAAACTATGGAGGGATTACACCCAAAATAGAAATATTATGACTAGATTTATATGGAGTTATTTTTAGTTTTATGTTTTGCAAGCAAAAAACATGCTTTTTGAAATTTGATAAAGCAATTTTTTTTAAATTGTGATTTAATAGCATAACATTTTTCTATGAGAAACTTTGCTGTTTGACCAGATCTTGTTTATAAAAATATAAATCTTTTAATAATTTTTTCTTTTAATTTTTTTTTTTTCAAATTGTGTTTTTCAAGTCACAGCTTTTTTGACCAGGGAGTGAAGAGAGAAGATAAATTTTTATTTCTGTATGGAAGATAGCAACATTTTTATTGGTCAATATCGTCAAGAACGAGCGTTTGTGTTGGGCTTTAACTGAAGAAAATGAGATGTTGATTTTAAAAAGAATGCAGTTTGCAAAACTGTATCAATAAGAGAAAATTGGGAAAAAAAATGAAAATGTAAAATCACTAAAATAAAAACAATAAAAAACACCATTTGAAAAATACAAAAAAATGGTAAAGAAAATCTGATATTGTTTTTATTTTATATGAAAGATAAACAAAAAAGAATTAAATAATAAATTAAATGTAAGAAAGCAGCAAAATTACTCATCTTTTTATGATGAAACATTTTTGTTAAGTTTTACTTCTGGATTTTCTTTTTTAGTTACTAAAACGTGTTCTTTGCTTGTAAAAATAATTGAACAAAATCCCTCAATCAATTTGTTTTAAAAAGGTAAATAATAAAAAAGTATCAAAAGTGACAAAATCTAAAAAAAAAAAAAATCAATTGGTGTGAATACTTTTGACTCTACATGTTTCACCTTAATCCAAAAACATTATTAGTCCTAACACCTAACAACAAACCTTTTCATTCCAAAGGTCCTGCTTCCTTAACGTTTGACGCCGACACGGCACATCCTAGCATTCATGTCTCCCGGGACAAAACCGTGGCGGTCGAGTGTGATGTCATGACCCAGCCCACGAGCAACAGCAAGCGTTTCCTCCAGTGCGTCAACATCCTGGCCGCCCAGAGCTTCCAGTCAGGGCGACATTACTGGGAGGTCGAAGTGGGCTCCAGCCCTAAATGGGACCTGGGCGTGGCTTCCGAGACCGTGGACAGGCACGCTCGGATCAAGCTGAGCCCCGAGAACGGCTACTGGACCCTACGGCTGCGCAACGGGGAACAATACTGGGCCGGGACGCAGCCGTGGTCGAGGCTGCAGGTCGCTTCATCCCCGCAGAGGATCGGGGTGTACCTGGACTGCGACGAAAGGAAGGTGGCGTTCTACGACGCTGACGACATGAGCCTGCTCTGCTTGTTTAGCAAGGGGCCAAGGGGAAAGGTGTTCCCCTTCTTCAGCCCGTGCATCACTGAAGGCAGGCAGAAACCGCATCCCATGAAGCTCCTTCATTACCCCTCCGTGGTTCTGTCTGGCTAAAGCCAGTCGATGCGGCTCCACATTAAAAACCTTTTATTGACCAAAGGCTTGGCAAACAGTATTTAGAAGGCCTCACTGCCATTTCACGTATTATTACATCATAGAGTTTAACTCAAGCTTTTCTCAAATTTTATCTAAGCAGTAATCATGATAGATTAGCATTTTATTGAAACAGGTACAGCTTTCGCTCATGATCTTTAGCCCCTCGATGAAGGGGTTTTTAATCAGCATGTATAAAGTTCGTACTTGGGAGAGGTTGGATTTGTTTTAATGGTTCCTCTTGTTTTATGCATGAATTATGCATATTTTCAAATGTATATGCATGCATTGTTTCATTGTCGCCTACAGATGTATCCTTCATTTCTCTGTTATAAAGCTGCAGATGCAGATAATAAACCAACCTTTCTTTTTAAGCCGACTGCCTTTGAGTTCTTTCAGCAGCTGCGACTTTGCAAACATTCATCACCTCTGAAGGTTTAAAGCCAGCACTACTTGAACTCATCAAGGATGTTATAAGGCATCATCAAAGGAGGCTGCACGAATGCCAGCTCTGCATTTGATGGCAGTCCAAAACCGTTTGTAAATCAGCGACAGGGAAGGCTTTGTTGACTCCGCTGCACCTGGACTGGAATTTCTGAACGTGTGACACTGGAGCAGCAAGAACAGGCGGGCTTTTGGTTATCTTTACAAACACAAGAGCACCAACGTCCTGTTTCCTCCTGTCAGGTGAAAGGTCAAGCAAACAGAGTAACACTGGGGTTGTCTCTCGGCTTTTTTTTTTTTTTTTTGACAGCCCTCAAGGGCACGAGAGGCAGGATGCTGCAGCCTGCTCTTCTGATTGGAGGAGTGGCACAATAGACCACACCAAACTGAGATTTGTACTTTTTCCTGTAAATTGGCAAAAGCACTAACAACGTGTGAACTTTAATCCTGTGCATCCTGATGGTCCGAGGTGAACATATAAGCTTCTGATGAACCAAAATAGCACAACATGACAATTAAATATAGATTGCTATAAAAAAAAAATCTGATTTCATGTTTTATTTTTAGTCAGATACACAAAATCTCACCTTTAAACTTGATTTTTTTTTTGGTTACCATCTGCTATAGTATTGGACGTCTGATTATTATTATTATTTTTTCTTTTCTAGCAAAAACATGCAAGTTCTGCAGAAATACCAAACTTATGTGCATATCGACAACATTATTTTAAACATATAGCCACTTTCTTTAATAAGTAGAACATTTATTCTGTTGCAACAACATTTAAAGTCTCTTCAGCAACTGATCACTTGGAAAATAGTTTTTAAGGACAAGACATCTGATGCAAACAGCTTAACACAGAATATCTAACAATAAAGTGCAGCGTCTGGAAAAATGCAGGCCTATTTCACAAAACCAAGATAAGGGATTAAATTGGGATTTCCAGCTATTTTGGCCTAATTAAGCCTTGACTAAGATTCACACAAGCAGGCACACATATTGCCATGGTGATATATATTCTGTGCAGCCAGCCTGCTCCATCAATCAGCTTCCATTTTCTTCTCTGTTTCTTGGTATTTTTTTATCTTCCAACATTCAAAGCCACTAATCTATATTGTTATATATCCAACAACTTTAATTATTTTCATCATAGCAGCCTATACCAATATTAACTTTATCATTTTATATGTGGACATGATTTCTTTTTGAAGAGTTTATAAAGGCAGCTATTGTTCTAAGTTTGACTGAAAGGTCTTTATCTTAAAGGGAAAAAAAAAAAAGGCTGATAAAGTTGGCTGATAAAGGCTGGAGACGACATCTGCTACCTGTGCAGACTACTGGGTCCCAAATTCTGAACCAAACAGAACAAAGCCATGCCGTTAACACAGGTTTGTCTCTGATTTTCACTAGTGGTGAGTTTCTGAATGCAGTAGGAGATGCTGAAAATCTTAAAGCCACGATTTGCTGCACAATTAGAAAAGTCTATTTGGTACTAAAATGGCTACATGAAAGGTGTAGAGGACAATCTGTTATTTCCGGGTGGATCATTTAAATAAGTGGCCCTCCTAATTGTCAGTCATTCTGCTGATTTGTTTACCGGTACGTAAGGCCGTCCTACGTGCTTGTCCCATTAGCTATCTTTTTCGTATTTTCAGACGCATATGTGTGGTGAGCTGAGGTTTGTGACAGTCATTGAAGCTCACCTTTTTCACCATGGTTCTTTGAAAAAGGCCTCAGAAGAGGCAGCTATATCCCAGAATGCCTTGCCAAGAGAGCTCTCTTCATAATGCCCTATAGGATTTTTTGTCACAGCGGTCCACTTTCGCCATAGGCTTTCGCTACCTGACAGCGGCGAATAATAGCAAAGATGGCGCAGGCATCACACGGTGGAGGAGTTACATGACCAACAGAGCAAAAACCAGTGATCATCTGTCTGAAC
The DNA here is from genome assembly GCF_000732505.1 of Cyprinodon variegatus. Taxonomy (NCBI): domain Eukaryota; kingdom Metazoa; phylum Chordata; class Actinopteri; order Cyprinodontiformes; family Cyprinodontidae; genus Cyprinodon; species Cyprinodon variegatus. The sequence goes on along the minus strand of NW_015150878.1, from coordinate 728,549 downwards.
TGTAAGCCAACTGAGTTTGCTATAAAGTTCACTATATAGTCCGTGCTGTATGTGGACACAGTAAGCTTTTATGGGCTATGAGAAAAGCACATTTCAAACAGGGCTTGAATGAGGAGAAATGGTCTTGTGCATGCTCTTGCACGTGCGGGTGGCGGGTCTTTTAAAAAGTCTTCCACAATACCTTTAAGGTGGGGTTAGGTGGGTTTCTACAATATTGCACATGAATTAGGCGACATGTCACAAAAGACACTTTTGAACAGGTGATCTAGTTCCTTTAATTTTTTTGATACAGGATTCCTTGTTTTTGGTGCGTTGCATCACACGCATCAAGATATAACGCCCCTCTGAAGCACATGGAGGGGATTTTGTTAGGAGAAAAACTTAACAATCACCTAAAGGTGATTTATGGTTTATCCTGTCAGTTACATACATTTATTGTGTGAATTCCATTATATGAATGCATCTTATACTTCCGATTAATCCGTGACGTTTACTGCAGCTTCATCATGATGGAGGAAAAATGGCCTGGGTCTGTCCATGTCTCACGGACCTGTTCCCCCCTGGAACCCTTCTAAAATAGGCATCCTTTTCTTTAAAATAAGGCTAAGCCCGACTTTCTCTTGTATCCTGACATTTCTGATTTCACCTTTTGTGAACTAGGCCTCATGCTCTTTAAAGTTTATTCCTTATAAAAACACTGTATGCACAGCAAGGTAAAAAAAAAAGATGCTTTTTAAGGGAAGAAACTTAAGTTATACTAACAAAGCTGTTAGGCATGGTGTGGAATTCATTATGGTTTGAGATTATTTACTGATTCTTTTACTTTTGCCGAGAGCAGTTTACTATTAATGTTACCCTCAGCACCACTGTGACGAACTCTAAATGACATATAACTCCAGTACTTAAAACATTTTGTTTATGCAACTGCAGGGTGACAGTGAAATGTATGAATGAAGAAAAAACTTGTAAAGCATAGAGAGAGAGCATCATCCTGGTTCTGCATTGATTTCCCACAAGAATCAAATCAAGATGTCATTCATACTGGTGATATGATATGTGTGGAGTTGTCTTAGTCTTTAATCCTGTCTCGCTCATCTCAGGGGCGGTAAAATCAGTCCTGGTTTTAACGGGCTTAATGATACCCTCACCTACTGTTGCAAATTAAAACAGTTTCTTGCTGTGGATCAGCGACAAACCTTCTAAAACATTTTGGTATAAAGTAATCATGGAAGAATTTTTACCTTCAGTCTTTGTTCTTTCAGCTCCTTGTTCTCTCTGACTCCCTTTTAAACAGCATTGTTGCAGACTAACAATAATTAATTTTATTCTCTGATGTACTTTCTGTTAATTGTGATTATTTTTGCACTTACCGCTAATACAGTTAATAAAAGCATGAAATTTAAAATTGGAGTATTACATCAGGCCAATATAAAACATTTCATTACTGAAATGCGTATTCATTGACAATGCTTAATGCCTGCTGAGTTTATAATCAAACAAACAAGCCTTATCAGAAAGCATTTTCTAATTGATTAAATATAACCATAGTCCTCAGCATAATAGCAAATTCACAAGGTTTTTTGAAGGATCTTTTGTCTAATTTCTACATTTTTGCATCAATAGTTGCATAAAAAAGGTTAGGTATCAGCTATTGACAATTTTAAAAGTAAGGTTTTTCACTGATGTAAGAGAATTGGTATGTTAAGGTAAACATCCAACAGAAACAGATGAGTTGTTTAAGTGAATTATAAACCTGAATATAGTGGCTAATACAGAGGACTGTTTAGAACTACTTCAGCAGCACAGCATTGATCACAAAACGTTTTTTTTCCTTTCACACAGCCTTTAATTTAAACTATCTTATTTAAAAAGTAAATGTAAAAGTTGAATCGACAACGCAGTTATAATTTCTTAAGCTAAATGTGAACATAAGCAGCAATTTATTGTCAAATAAGATATAAAGAAAGGCTCCATTTTCGTTAAATGTTCCTTACAACATTGTAACCCAACAACTTCAATATGTTTCTTGCATAATTTTGGTTACATTTTGTTTCAAAAACAGGTTTGCTGTGTTTAGGATCTTTTTTTTCAAAAGTCAAAGATCTAAACATGGACCTGAAATCTCAGGCTACGCTACCTTTAAAGATAAGCATCAGTATTTTGGTAATTTTTCTTTATTTTTATCACTTGGCCTCTAGATGAAACACTGTACTTGTTAAAGTATTTCCCTCCTCTTTATACGATCAATGTCTAACCTGCGTTGGTCCATCAGTATTGTCATTATTCCTGAAAAATCTAGTTTATATTTTGCCATGATTTGTAACTTTGATCCTCTTTCCTTATTGCCTTTTTTCAATAAATTAGAAATAAACATGGAAAGTGTGGTGTTCTGCAGGGATCAGTTCTTGGTTCTTTGATATCTTCTTTCTAGGATATTCTTTTAGTTGGTCTTATTCTGTGTTAATATCATCTATAACATTCATAAAGATGATAACTAATTGTTTGTAACTTTTGAAACTCACCAACTGAAAGCTCTTTCTGTCTTTATCCATGTACATCAGGTGGATTACTGGCTCTCTGGTGTTTTCAAATTTTAAACCATAAATAAGATGAAGACCTTGAATAACAATAGCTCTATTTTGAAATCAACCAGGCACTTGCTTTTTGCCTATTTTAGAATAGATGAATTCAAAAATTCAAGGATGAGAGATCAGTGCATCCTGGCTTCACTTTCTTCACAAAGGCCGGGCCACGATCCACTGCTGTTGCCACGTTAAGTCAGGTTAAAGAATTCAAGCTAAATGCAGGTTTGCGGCTTTTTTCAAGAGACCATGAAGATTGATCACAGATTAATTGATTCAGCAAATAAAAGCAGATCAACTGAGTCCCTAAACAACATAAACTACAGATTTTCAAACCATTTCCATGAACTAAAAACATAATTTAAAAATATCATAGAATCTCAGGTGATTCTTGAAAGCCAGTTGCAGTTGAAAATTATATCAAACAGTGGATTTGATTTATTAATAACATTGTTTTTTCCCCAAAATTCATTGCAGCAGAAAATCTTAAATTAAACAAAGGGAGGAATGTTGTAGAAGGTAGATTAGAGGATTTCTAATCTCTAATACCTTCAACACAATAGTTGATTAAAGACCTTTCTGTTAAAATAAACACAACATTGAACAAAAACAATGTCTAAATAGAAAATTATAAAGTTATTATGGGATAGGCTACCATATTAATGTTATAATAAAAAAAGTAAGTCACTATACAACAATATATATTTGTGGGTTTTAATGTAGCCCCAACATTCAGATAAGGAAACAGAATCACGGGGTAAATTCATTAGTTTCTGATCGGTGTCCCTGTTGACTGACCAGATGCCGTACCAGCAGTGATTAAGCCTGACATTACAGATGTGGATGCTGTTTTTTTCTGGGAGAAACAGTTGGTTTTATCTGAATTTTTTCTTTTTCCCAATGTTCCTCCAACCTTAATAATTCAATTCGATTCAGTTTATTTATATAGCGGCAATTCAACCAGATCATCCAGTCAAATTGATTCAAAGTTTTCTATCTAAGGAAAACCAGTTGATTGCATTGACTTAAATGCAATCCCTCACACTAAGCATGCTTGTAGCGACAGTGGAGTGGAAAAACTCCCTTTTAACAGGAAGAAACCTCCAGCAGAACCAATATACTTTAAAAAACAACAACAAACACACACCAGCTAACTTTGTTATACTAATGTTTTGTAAATTAGATTAAATGAAAATATTACTAGTCACTTCAGGAAATTATTTGCAAGAACGATGCCTCATGTTTCTTCACAGAAGTAATGTGCAAAAGTTAAACAGCAGCTTTTTAAGTCACGTTTTGAAATGAAGCAGTTTGGGTATCTGCAGGAAATCTGCTATATTCTGAATATTTCACTCTAAAAAGTTTATTTTATACCTCAAGACTTTTTAGAGAATGTTTGAAAACCAACAGCATAAGTTATTGTAAGCTCCCAATATGTACAATTTACCAAAAGCATTGATTTCATGAATAATTTAGATCCTGCTCGAGCTTCTGATTTGAAAATATCAACTAAATGAAACTAAGGAATTTTGTTTGACATGATCAAAACAGAACCGTTGCTGAGCTTAATGTACCACTTCAAAGTAGTTCAGCAAAGAGGAGTTTGGCCCAAAGGCCCGTGCATGTAAACTTCGCTGAGCTAGAAAGAGCTTCACTTGCTCCACATCCTTCCTATCATAGCTGCTATGTGGAGATGTGGTCTGTTTCCTGACCCGAGGATGGGCCGGATGGAGTGCTGGCACTTCAAGGACGGGTCCTTGAGTTCTTGGATGCCTCTCCGGAGGCAGCAAGATTATTTAACTCTGATCGTTTCATCTGACACAGCAGAGACATCCGAGCTGTCTTTCATAAGGGCCTCTGTTGCTGCCGTCTGGATGTAAACAGTGTCTTATTAGTTTGAGCATTAAAACTTCTCTTTCCTGAACATTATCTGTTTTACATCCTTAATGAGATTTGGTAAGTCCCAAAGCCAAAGTTTGGTTCCTCTACCGTCATGACTCCGTCGTGTTTATTTTCCTTCGAAGCCAAGGGCGCTCCAGGGCTGAAACTAAGGGAAACATTTTAATTACAACCATTCAGTCTCAACATTGTGTTTTATGAACAGAGAGGTAGGTTGCCTTCAGGGGTCTAGAGGGAAACACATGCCCACAATAACACACTGAGATCCTCTGACTCTGTTATTCCACACAGTCCAGATTCTTTATAGCCTACAATGACAACATATTCACCTCTCTGAAAATATTTGGCCCTTTTCACCTCATCGTTGATGCAATTTGATGGATGTACAAGGACTCCCCAGCTCTGAGGGAACTGTTGGGAAAAACCCTGGGGTCAACCATACCTTTATTTTTGTTGTAACAGTCTCCAATCTTTAAGTGGAGGCACAGCACATAATTGATTTGCAGCACACTCCTGGCGCTGGTCAGTAAAGATGTGTGGGATGGAATTACACCGGCTTAAACTGGCATCTCACTTCTACTCCACGAAAGGTTTGACCGCCCTTAGGAGCTTCTGCAAGATCTCACTGTTATAGAAAAATCACACAGAGCTGCACCTGACACTCCATTTCCAAAGTGCACAACTCTGCTACCCTGTTTGACTTATTTCTAGTCTTGAGTGTACATAGGTTTTCAATTTGCAAAGATCTCTATCCGTGAAATAAAGCAGAGCTGACAGCAGCTCATCGGGGGGCCCGTTTGTTGTGCTCTTGGTTGAGGATATTCCTTCACACTCTGAAGACTCCCCTGAGGTGATGGATGTGTGGGTGGAGTGGGGTTAACGGGATTTGGACAAGCCTGGAAGATCTCCGTACAGTTCATCAAAGGCACCTTTAAATCCCACTCTCTGAATGAATAATTGCAGGATTTTAATAAAAACAGCCACTCCCGAAACTCGGCAAGAATTCATGTTCTTCTTGTATGAGCATTAAATTCATGGCTGAAATTTGACTTCAACTGATAAGTACACTGCTCAAAAAATAAAGGGAGCACTCAAATAACACGTCCTAGATCTGAATGAAATGTTCTCATTGAATACTTTGTTCTGTACAGAGTTGAATGTGCTGAAAACAACACACACAAATCATCAATGGAAATAAAATTCATTAACGTACTACTGACTGATCAAACTTTGATGTAATGTCCTTAACAACAGGTGGAACTGAGGCTGAGTTTTGTGTGTGGCCCCCACACATGTGTATGACCTTTCTACAATGCCTGGGCATGCTCCCGATGAAGTGATTTCCTGATGGATCTGCTTCCAGACCTGGGCTAAAACATCCGCCAACTCCTGGATAGTATGTGATGCAATGTGGTGGGACTGTCCGTAGCTTCAATGCCTTCTTCTTAAAGGAAAATTCCGGTTTTTAACACTTTTAGCCCATTTTCTGTAGTGTCCAGGATGAAATCGAATGATCGACACCAAAATTTTGACAATTGGTCCTGTCTCTG
>NW_015150878.1:720726-721779 GCF_000732505.1 Cyprinodon variegatus | reverse complement strand
CAGAGACAGGACCAATTGTCAAAATTTTGGTGTCGATCATTCGATTTCATCCTGGACACTACAGAAAATGGGCTAAAAGTGTTAAAAACCGGAATTTTCCTTTAAGGAACTGCTGACACGCTCAGCCACATCTAGCATTGTCCTGCATTAGCAGGAACCCAGGGCTAACTGCACCAGAATATGGACTCACAAAGCGTCTGAGGATCTCATCTCGGTAACCTAATTGCAGTCATGCCACCTCTGGTGAGCATGTGGAGGGCTGTGTGGCCCTCCAAAGATGTCCACCCTGCACCATTACTGACCCGCTGCCAAACAGGTCACGCTGAAGGATGTTGCAGGCAGCAGATCGTCCTCCACTGTGTATCCAGACTGTCATGTCTGTTGCATGTGCTTAGAGTGACACTGCTTTCATCTGTGAATTTCCTCCTGTTGCCTATTCCATTTGCACACCATCATGTGTCATTTATTGTGTGCTGCTTCCCAAGTGGACAGTTCAATTTCATAGAAGTTTAATGATTGAGTTATTTCCTGATGTTTATGTCTTCCCTTTATTTTTTTTTCCTGTGTATTTTTGAGAGAATGTTGCACATTTTTTTTTTTTTTTTACAATAAAAGAAAAGCTGTGATGTACATTAAATACGTACATAATCTGCTTGTGGGTTATTTTATGTCAGAATAAAAAATATATTTTCTTTGGCCAAAGATTGCAGAGGAAAATGTAGCTTTGGTAGATGAGACTAAAACTCAACTTTCTGACCCACGAGTAAAAAACTGTAATGGAAACATAACACTGCACATTACCCTGAAGGTTTAAGCATGGTAGTGGCAACATCATGAAGTAGAGATCCTTTTCTTTCTGAGGGAGAAATACGCTGATCAAAGTTCACTAGCAATGATGTAATAAGACAGACCATTGTATAACGTTATGTTCAAATATCTTTGATTTTTAGAACTTGAAGATGTATGTAGGTATGCATGTAATAGGGTAAATTATCTATATTTATCACTGTATATTACTTTGACACTCATGTCTTAAAACTTTCAGCAGATAAT
>NW_015150878.1:700242-720310 GCF_000732505.1 Cyprinodon variegatus | reverse complement strand
CTGTTAAAAAATGAATGTATTTAGTGTCACACTGCAAAAACGTACCAAAAAAAAAAGTAAACTTTTCCTAAAATAAACATGTTTGCCATTAATTTGAGCAGTTAAATAAGAAAAGCTACTAATGGAATGAGTATTTTTGCCCTTATAAAAATAATTAAATATGACATTCTTGAAATAAGACAATAGAGGTAATGTTTTCTCTTATTTAAAATGTAAATAATCTTAATTTACTGGTAGATTGTCAAATGAATGGCTGGCGTTTCAAAGTTAACACCTTAACTGAACTAAAACCAATACGGAACCAGTAGGAAAACCTGGAAATAGATTTTACATCAGTTGCATCCCAGCTCTAGACAAAATAATTTATAATTTGCAGATAGAATGAAAGGTGTTTCTCCAATGCGTTACAATGAACTGGTCTGTCAAATAAAAACCCAGTGAACATAAATTGTTGTTTTTGTTTTTTGAAAAAGTTCAGTAATAAGAATTAATGACCTATATATGAGAGTATTTTAAACATGTCTTGGATCTTATATGCTGCTTCTGTCTATATTAAGGTATTTGTTGGCACTTCCTGTTGAGGGGAGGGAAGGGGGCTGAAATTCCCACAGCATCAGGGTTACCTGCCAAGCTATTTAGATGTCAGAGCTCCTCCACATGCCTTAAACCTCTAAACAAAATCAATCTCAGCTGTTGTGCACCGAGATGAAACCAGCAGCAGCGCAGCCTTCAGTGCGCAATAATGAGACCTTTACTGTCTCCACAGTGCGCGTAACCGCTGCAGGTCTCCACAGAGAAAGAGACGGATGGGATACTGCAGGAAGGAAATTTGTCATGGGTGTTAGTGTGAATCCCCCCCGTCTCTCTTTACACACCTCCCTTCTCCCACACTCCTCCAAATCAGCTTGTTTTATGAACTGAGTGGGTGGGTGCGCTTCAGTCACGAGCAAAGGAAGGGGAAATCATTGTAAATCCCATTCAGTGCCTTGTGCATCCTTTTGGCAAAAAAAAGGAGTTTTTATTCTTTTTTTTTTCCACATGTCCTTTCGTTTCTCAGAACTTTGGGCTTTCCTAACCAGAACCAGTCCGTTTCCACGCATAGACTGACCGAGGTTCACCTGAGCGCGCGCGCCTCCCCACCCCGCCTCCCTCCCTCCTCTCACAATCACGGATTTTTTGTAATTTACCAAGCAAAAGAAAAACTTTCACACACTTTCCAGCGGCGTTAACTGCAAGCAATCCCATCAAGCCTGTGCAATTCTGGACTAGAGATCTGGAGATGAAGACAGATTTTACGCTTTTCTGCCGGATTTGGATTGGAGTAGCGTGCGCCTCAGGTGAGAGACTTCAGTATCAGTAGGTCTGAAAGTTTGGAATACTTCAGCTGGTAGTTTCTTCCATGATATCAGACTTTTTGCAGCAATGGGAAAAAAAGTCAGAATTCTGACTTTTTTCTCTGAATTCTGACTTTAATCTCAGAAATCTGACTTTTTTCACAGAATTCTGACTTTAATCTCAGAATTTTGGATCTTAATGTAGATGGGCACCATGAAGGAAGAGATGTGGGAGCACTCAGCTTCACTGACAAAGATGTGAGTTGTTTGAGGTGGCCAGTGACACATTGGTGGAAAATGATGGAATTAGGCAACTCTTTACGTGCCTGAGGTGTCCCCTCATTAATGGAGGAGCAGAAGGTCATTAAAACAAGAGAGCTAGTCTCTAAAACAGACATGGCTATGGCTTGATGCTAACATGTTTTTTATCTGTCAGAATTCTGAGATTAAAGTCAGAATTTTGAGAAAAAAGAATTCTGAGAAAAAAAATCAGAATTCTGAGATTTAAGTCAGAATTCTGAGATTAAAGTCCGAATTCTGAGAAAAAAGTAAGAATTCTGACTTTTTACCATGTTAAACTGAAATAGAATTTAAAAATCAGTTAACAATTTTTTTTTTTTCAGTGGCTCTAATCCTCTTCCGTACATCTCCATCGTTGGATTTTGATAATAAAATGTAAACTTTTCCTTTATTGGTCAGACTACAATTAAAAAATGAGTTTTGGGATTCAACTGTTTAAAAAAATAAAGTATAGGGATTTGTGAATTTACTGTCAAGTGATAGTTAAACTTACTGTAACTGTATAAGCAAATAAATCATCCCGTGAAATTTCATAAAGCAAAAGATCATTCATATGACCATTTAATCCAGAGGTGTACAGCAAGGCATATATGTTTACATGTTAATTTTCTTTTTAAAAATGATTTATTTAGAAAGAATATATCAAAGTAGTGAAATTGTACTGTAAATAACCTGAACATATTAAGGGCTTTTCAAGTCTGAGGATCCAAAAGTGCTTTGCATCACATGCATCCTTCATTTACACACTGGTGGTGGCAAGCTGCAATATAGCCACAGCTGTCCTGGGGCAGACTAACAGGAGCGCAGCCAGGCCCTCTGAGCACCAACTGTAGGAAACTGTTTGGTGTTTTTCCAAAAGACAGAACCACTTAGCTGCTAAACCCAGAGTAACGTGAAGTAAGTGATTCATCATCTGAATCGTAGCTGAGGTCATAACCAAAACTGTTTACATGCCACCTTTTTATGGAGTTTGATGCAATTTCAATAGAAAAAAATGTGCATTGAGTGTGGCACATTCACCTTGAAAAAACACGAAAACATTTGAAAAGTTCATCACGATTTCAGTTTTTTTTTAATATTTTCCTTCTTTGTAAAAATGGATTAACAAATCAGATTGGGGAAAAAAACTGACATTTATCTAAAATTAAACTGATTAGAATTTAGAGGATGTTGTTTAAAATTATGATGAAACTTAACTAAAGCGTGTTTTAACTGATAAAAATATAGAATTTCTCATCATATACATTAACTAAAACTCATAAAAGTTCATAATGAGGGAATAGTTAATTTTATTCTAATAGCTTGTTTATCTGTGTGATTTTCAAGCTAATGTGATACATTTACAGTAAAATATTTGTTTACATTTAAAATCTTTTAAAAGAGACACTTGGATAACTTTTATAGACTCTGACTGTTGTTCCTTCGAGATGAAATGTAAGCAAATGGAGCAAAGAAGTCTGCATGCATACAGGACCTATGGGAAGGCATTCTGATGTGTTTGAAAGAAAATGAGCTGACAGTGATTGATGTTTCTAAAAGTCAAAGGGGTAAATGATAGCAGGGTTTGTTGTGGGACTTTTAAGGGATCTTTAATGTTTTGTATGTATGTCACGTTTTAGGAGGCACATTTAGCGGGAAGACAGCCCACTGATCTGCACCAGACCCAATTGGGGGAATGGGAGGTGGGTTGAGGGTTCAGATCTGTTCATATCCTCCAGAAGTAGAAGTCTGATCTGCATTCATGTGGTCATTGTTGTGCTCCAGTGGAAAATGCATGTAAGGCTGTATGTAATGTAAAACACATTCCTCCTGCTCACCCCTTTGACTTACTTCTCTGCTTTACATTACGAGTGTTTGCAGCTTTGCTGAATGTTGAGTTGTGGATCTGTGATTGCTGTTTAACAGCCGTTCATAAAGAACAGATGAAGCAGGACTCCGGCTCCTTTCATCGCTATCTGGGAGCTGCTGTGTTGGCTTGGATGTTTGCATCCAGAGCAGAAACAAATAAACCCAGGCCTCACTTACAGTTAAAGTTATGACTCTATCTGATCTGATCATTTTATGATGCGGTGCAACCTTTCAACTCTCATTAGTTTTCATCCATTTTTGGTTTGAACACAAAAAAGACATCCTTCATATATTCTAACAATGATCTCATAGAAAAACAAAAACAAAAGGAAGGAAAAAAGAATATTATTTCTGTTAAAGCACCTTTTAAAAGGACTCTGAATATATAGACTTACACTATATATTATATACTATATAAATTTCTGTTCAGCCCCACTGAGATGCAAAGGCAAGTAAAAATCTTTGGGAGTAAAACTGTCTCAGCTTTGCATATGAATAAACTGATTATTTATTTTGTTTTGCCATTTTTTTCTAAGGTAGCTTAGATACTCTCATACATTTTCATCCAGTTAGACTCATGAATAAGCTTGGATCTGAGCTGCAACATTATATCTCTGGCTAAATGTTTAGAGTTGTTGTCCGGCTGGATGATGATCTTTTATCCAATTTCAAACTGTTAAATCAGTCCTTAAGTGTTTGTCTTTCAGGTCCGATCTGAATTTAACTCTGTCTTCCAGAGAACATTGACCAGTTTCCATGCTCCTGCTCTCTAAAAACGTTTAAGTTTTCGACTTATAAACTTAATAAAGTGTGATCAACTTGTTTCAAATTCTTTTACCAATTGAAGCATTTCATTTTAGTTGAAGGAGTATGGTGCTGGAGAAAAGCCTCTCCTCCACAGCATCATGCCGCCACTACTATGTTTCACCTCAACAACACCGTAACAAACAGGCACATCTTGGTTCTGTTTAACTAGAACACCTTAAACCACATGACCCTTTCACCGCCTGCACTAAGCATTAGGTGAAAATGAATCATCTTGTGATGCTCACTAGTGTTCATTGAAGCCGTCGCAGTATAGCTTTATTTATACTGAGATAGAGGCGATTTCAAAGGCCAGATTAGCAGAATAATTTCATCAGAAACAATTTAAAATGGATCAGATAACCTTGGATATAATGCCAAAATATTGTTTTTTGAAAAAGAACAGCTTGTACTGCAGCCAATTGTTGAAATTGTATCAATATAAACAGCTTTCCTGGGAAATAAAAAAGAGAATCAATAAAATATGGCTCCTTTGCAGCTGCTCTATTTACTTTTACACTTTCAGAAAAACTCGGTTGCATTATGGGCCAGTTTCCTGCGCTGTGATTGGTTGGTCCTGTTTTAGACTCAGGAACACTGAGTTTGGCAACCAGGCTATGATTAAGCCTGTTAAAACATTTCTTTTGATTATCTCTGATTAGTGAAGGATAATGCGATTTGGTTTTTAGTTTTTCATCTCTGCAAGTTTAATGCCGTCCTTAAGAAATTATAAATTTATGAAGTTTGATTAACTTCATTCAATTACTTTTTACCAATTGAAACAGTTAATCTTAGTTGAAGGTGTATTTTCTTTTTAGCGTATGCTGAAGAAATGCCCCTCCTCCTCAGCATCATACTGCCACTACTATGTTTCACCTCGACAACACCTTAACCTAACAAAAAGGCACATCTTGGCTGCATTTGACCAGAAAACCTTAAACCACATGACCTCTTCACTGCCTACATGAAGCAATAAGTGAAAATGGTTAATCTTGTGATGCTCACTAGTGTTCATTGAAGCTGTTGCAGTATATCTTTATTTATCCTATTAAATTACTCCATTTATTGTTTAGATGATTTCTGTTTTTTTATATAAAATTAGCAGAGGACTAACAATACAGTTATACAGATTGTCAAAACTATTGAAAACGAAATGTTATCCTTTTCGTCCCAGTTAATAATAAAGTGACTTTTTGCCGATTGATGGAATAAAATCCTAATAAGTGTTTTGTGTGACATCACAAAGTGTGACAATGAATGCTGGAGGCAAAGCATGTAAGAGAGGGACATTGCATTGCAGGAATTAAATGCCTCAACTCAGTTGAGAGAATCAGAATGGAAAAGAGGGAGAAAGCAGATTGAAAACCTACCAGATCAGATCATCTTTTAAAGGGGAGAGGAGATACCATCTATGCAGCTGCAAAAAACAAAAAACAAAAGATACAACTGGAAACATTTGAAAAGTCCTTCTATCAAAGCCACACTGCTTCAAATATTCAGGTTCCCAAACTGCTAAAGAAGTTTGGGAGTAATTATGTGGAGATCTGGGAATCTATGGCTAAAACTGATTGTTTGATCTCCTCACAGTTATTTTGCAGCCAAATTACTCCTTTATAATAATGATAGTAATAATAATGTTTGTAGGTTTATAAGAAAACCTTGTAAATTTATGTTAAAAAATAATATTTATTAGATATACTTTGAAAAATAAAGTCGAGCCTATTTTAAACTGAAATAATGATGTTTAGCTAATACTACGTCTACCGCCACTTGAAGAGATCATCCCAGAAATCTGACACCCCACCCCGGGTGTGATTTTAGCTGTCGACTCATGGATGTTGAGTTTTTACTGGCCAACAATAACCTCAGTGCTGATTTCAGAATTCAACCTCAGGACTCAAAGGAGCAAACTTATCATGCCAGACATACAATATTTTCTTCCATCAGCTGGAGAGCAGCTCAGATGGGCTGGGAATGCTGCTGCTGCTGCACCCTGTGGGAAGGTTTTTCTGCTGGAAAGCCCAAATAAACAGGGGGTCTGGTGTCTCCATTATCTCTACCAGAAGGTTCAGAAAACCTCTGGGCCTTTGGATACTTGGTCATCTTATTAAAGCACCAAAAAAAAGCTATCCCAACACTAGGAATCTACAGGGGAAAGCCTGAAATATGTCCAAGTAGGTGTAATAAGTGATACAAGCAATCTGTGGGGTTCAAAACGGATACCTCCTTGATTTCAGCATATTTTTTAAACCATTCAGATCAGTGGCCATATGCAGGATATGGCTAAAGTTTCAGAGAGATAAAATACTTTGACTTGTTATTTATGAGTTAGAATTAAGATAATTGACATGAAAACATTATGATAATAAAAAAGGAGATTGGGTGGAGCAATCAAAAATGAGAGTGAAATAAAGCTCTCTATGGGACATATATGAGGTTAATTGACTTAACAAGTCAAGCAAGAATTTTATTTTATGAGAGGAAAAGTATTTAAGATGTAATTGTTTTGACAGTGAGGGAAAGCTGAAGTCATAAAAGACCAACGAGCAGAAATGAATGATGACAGAACTATTGCAGAGGAAAACATAACAGAGCTTCCAAACTGAACTCATTAGAAATGATAATAAATTGGTTTTGACATTGGTAGTGCCAAAACAACCAGATGAGTTAAAAAAAACAGTTCTGCACGTAATCCTTTGTAATACATGTAACTGATTTGATCTCCTCTAAAGACCTTATATTCTGATTAAAAGATTTGCTGTGCTCAGTGGTGGGTTATTCCCCAGGAAAGCTGCTTTCTCTCACAAACTGTAACCTTTTTATGATTTATGATTTTATAATTTTAAAAAATCGCAAAAAAAATAGATTTTTTTATTGGATTAAGCATGACTGGCCAACCAGAATAATTTAAGCCGTTACATCAGTCTGAACAGGAGTAGGTAAAGCCTGATTTTAAAGGCGGGATTAGCAGAATCATTGGAAACAGTTTAAAACGGATCAGATAATGCCGGATACGATGCAAAAACATAGTTTTTAGACAGAGAAAAGCTCTTATTGAAGCCAATTGTTGAGATTTTATCAATATAAACAACTCTTCTTGGAAATAATAAATCATCAATAAAATGTTGCTCCATTGCAGTTGCTCTATTCACTGTTACACTTTCAGAAAAACTCAGCTGCATTATGGGCAAGCCTCCCGTGCTGTGATTGGTCAGTTGAATTCAGACTAGGATTAAGCCTAACATTTTTTTTCTTATCTCTAATTAGTGAAGAATATTTCCAATTCTTTACGCCTTCCTTTATAAAGCAAACATTACAACTTATTTTAAGACAAATATGAAGTTTCTAACTAATTTTAATCTACATCAGTTATTTGTTTTGCATCACATCAATTGAATACCCTGCTTATCAAGAAAAACAAAGGATTTTCTAATCAACAAACATTCAAAGTGAGCAGAAGAAAATGTCCTCCACTGGTTGTTTTTCATTATATGTTTTTTACATCTAACTTATTAAAGTGTTATTATCAAACCTTTGATTGTTGTGAGCTGTGTGGCTGTTCAAGGGGGAAATAAAGCTCATAATGCTGGAAACCTAAAAAAAAATAGATAAAGCTCATAATCCTTTGGTTTGATTCCTGGCATGGAGTTTGCATATTCTCCCTGAGCATGTGTGTGTTCTTTCCAGGTACTCCGGCTTCCTCCCACAGTCCAAAAACATGACGTTTAGGTTAATTAGCTTCTCTAAATTCTCTTTAGGTGTGGGTGTTTGTGTGAATGGTTGTTTGTCTCTGTGTTGCCCTGCGATAGACTGGCAACCTGTCCAGGGTGTACCCTGGCTCTCACCCATAGACAGCTGGAGATAGGCACCAGCACCCCTTGCAGCCCCAGCAGGGATAAGCATGACGGAAAATGAATGGATGATATGCCAGACATTTGCATTGAGTCCTTTTGAGTAAAACTCTGTTTAGAACCTTTTTCATCTCCTGTAAAAATGGGCAACATTTCTGCAGATTTCTTTTTTAGTAGATCTAGTCTGGACTTTGACTGGGTCATCCTATCACATAAATAATTTATCTAAACCCTTCCATCCTAATGCTGTCTTTATGTTTTAGCTTGTTTTTCAGCTGAAGCTGAACAACCTACACAGTCTTACGTTTCTGCTACCTTTGACATGATATTTTTCCAGGATTCCCCTTTATTCAGCTCCATCCATCCCCCATCAAACCTAATAAACTTCTCTGAGCTGCTAAAGAAAAGCATCCTGACAGAATAAATCTGCCATCCTCATGTTTCACAGCAGGGATGTCGGGTTTATAGATCGCCTCTGACCAGATCATCACCATGTTTGCTGTGTCCTCTTCATGGTTTGTGGCAAACTTGAAACAGGACACCTACAGCTGTCTCGGAAAAATAGCTGTTTTCTTGCTAATCTGCTGCAGTGTATGAGTAATAGTAAAGCGGCTTTGGAGGGGATTTGGTTTTGTGTAGATTTAGGGTTATCTGTGTTTAAAGTGGGCTAAATAAAAGTGCACTTTACAATTATTATTTGTTTTTTTTTGTAAGAAACTGTGAAACGACACTTCTCTTCCAATAATAAGCTGTTTTTAGTGTCATAAAATGCCACTAAAGTGCTTTTTGAAGTTTATAGAAGTTCTGATTGTAATTCATCTGATTTTGTTTGAGTAGGTGAGAGTAAATCCAGCAAATTTGAGCCAAATTCATAAAGTTGTCCCTTTTTATTGATACTACCAGAGTACAGACAAGTTGAGTTGGTTATTACAGTCTGCTTAGAATGCTGATCTGCTCAGTCTGAATCTTCTCTCATTCTTTATTTTAGTTCCCCTAAGATATCATAGCCTTTATCATCTTTATCATCTATTTTTCTATCATTTAGCAATGTTTTTGTTTTATTCATGCAGATTAGATGCATCTAAGTTGGTTTTGACCAGAGCATTCCGCCTGTTTTTCTCTCTAAACCGACTGTTTACCTGTATTCAATCAAATGGCCTTCAGCATGATTTGTCAGTACAAGTTGAATTAGTACCAGACCTCATGTGTCAAAGAGAAAACTTCCAGCAGCAGAATAACTTCATTTACAGTGTTTCAAACCTGTTGAGGAAATGTGTTTGTTCCTAGCAATGCGAGAGGTTGACCTCACATTGTTTCCTGCTGACTGCAAACATTTACTGGATACAAACAGGTTGATGCAGACATTTTGTCTCCTGACTCTGAAACTTTTTACAGAACTTAATTAAACTTTGAATCCAAAACTGTTTTCATGATTCAGGGTGAAACACGCAATCAGAATCACCAAAAAAAAAATGTTATTTTCTAATAAAAGTTGTCTCTGCAACAACATGCATGTTTATTTGTCTATCATCCCTTCTGCCAGACATTTCAGAACTCTATGTCTGAAGACAAGCCTATCCCCATCAGGAGGGTACTTGGCTGGAGCAGAATGGATGTAAAAAAACAAAGTTGTAGGAGCTTGTTTCTGTACAATGCTCCAAAATACTCAGTGCATGTGGAGATCCAGACCTCGCAAACAGAAGGTGAAATAACAGTGAGGCTTCCCAGAAGTGCTCTGTACAACCAGTTTTGCCTGGTTTGTACCGTTCTGGGAATTAAAATTCAGCCAGTAATCTAAAAAGCAGGGAGAAGGTGAAAGAAAATGAGGACTTTTAACACCTGGACATATAATGGTTCTTTCTCTCTATGAAATCAAAGTAAGCGATTTGAAAGAACAAAATCAGTTCAATAATACTGTTGACAGTTCCCAGTCAACAGTATTATTGACTCTGCCTTTTAATATCTGACTCCAGATGTAAATTATGACAAACATGTATCCGTATCTTTAAGAGACAAACACAGACCGTTTCTCAATTCACTAGAATGCGAGTACGGACTTGTGTCCTCGCCAAGTATGTTCTTGAGAAGAACACAGGAAAGTATGGAGAACGGGAGCACGCAGCATAAATATGGGTCAATTGCAACAGAACTGATGACATCACCACATGCCCATTTCACCTCCTGTTATTAATAGTCTCTAGATAATAATAAATTATTACTTTTTAATTTAGTGGGGGAATAGTAATTTACAGTCAGATAAACACAAATCAAATGAACATTTTGCCAAATAAAACAAAAAACTTGCTATCAGAGCCAGCAGTACTTCACACACGGCTATGCCGAGAGAGGGCTGCTGCAGACATACCGAGGTCAGCCCTGGCTGCTGTTAGCCTCGGAGGTCCTCTCAACTTCGTAAATAAAAAAAAAGCGAATTAAATCGGTAAATGGACCATATAGTGACTCTTTAAAATATAATATTTTCACCTCAAATGATCTTAAAACGTACTTTTATTGAACAACAGCAACAGAAAAGAGAACTTTTAACTTTCAGTGGAGCGCTCCTTTGAAAGCTGCTGTTGCAGCAGTGCATGCTGGGACAGCTGTCAATCTAAAGAATGGACAAATCTGCTCTGATGCATGCTGGGTAAATAGGGAGGGGCGAGAACAACCAGAAACATGGGCGTTTCTCAATATGCGTTCTTGAGCGTACTCGTGTCCTCGTGTACTCGTGACACGTCATCAGCCTCAGCCCGAGTACCGTTCCAATTCTCGAGAACGCCAGATCGAGAACACAACAAATCCCCGGATATTGTTCTCGCCCCGCCCTCTTTATCGAGCATGCATCAGAGCAGACTTGTGCGTTCTTCATACTGACCGCTTCCCCAGAATGCCCCGCGGCCGCAGCTTGATTCGAGACAGCGCTCACAGTGTTAAGTTAAACATTCCCTTTTCTGCTGCTGTTGTTCTTCAAAAGTACGTTTTGAAATCGTTTGAGGCGATAACATTATACATTGAAGCCTCCCTGTGTGGTCTGTTTACAGAGTTAGTGCGAAATAAAAAAAAAAAGTCCGACGTTGAGCGGAGCAGAGTGACCAGCAGACCTCCGAGGGTAACCGCAGCCAGGGCTAAATTTACCCCGTCTGTAGTGCACTTCTCTCGGTCTAGTTATGTGTGAACTACCGCTCGTTCTGATGGCGGTTTTTTGCGGTTCGGTAATTTTTTTAAATGTTTTTTAAGCTTTAGAAATTAAAAATATTGTTTTCAAAATGTTTTGTGTAGGGAATAAATAGTTTTGACTGTTAAAGAAATGCTAAAGAACGTTGCATGTGATGACGTCACGAGTACGCTTCTGTTCCAATACACATACGTGCTTGCGTGCTCGCGTTCTTGTCAAGTCCGATCTTCCTGCGTTCTCGCCAAGAACGGACTTCACGAGAACGCGAGTACGTACTCGCGTTCTCGTGAATTGAGAAACGCCCTTTGTCTATTCTCGGTCTGCTGTTCTTGTGAATTGGAACAGTACTAAGGCTGAGGATGATGACGTTTCACGAGCACATGAGAACACACAAGTACACATATTGAGAAATTCCTAGCGGCTGTGGCAAGTTACACATTCTACAAACAAGAAGCCTGGGTTCGTATCCCAGCTGGAGGGAATGAGCTGCCAGAGTTAGTAGGGTGTCGATGTGGCCTTAAGTGAGACCCTTCAAGCTAATTCCTGTTTTTGGGAGTGGTGGCCTAGTGGTTAGGGCTTTACGCTTGGAATCCAGAGGTTCTGAGTTCAAGCCCCACTCCCACAGAATGCCACTCTGGGTCCCTGAGCAAGACCCTTAACCCCACATCTCTCCCTGGGCACTGCACAATGGAAGCCCACTGCTCCCCAAGGGGATGGGTTTGATGTAGAGAGTTCATTTCGTTGGTCTGTACTTGTAACAGTCCAATGATAATAAAATGCTGGAGAAAAAAAATGTGTAAATTCTTATATTCAAAGATAATGTCCCTCAAACAACTTGTCTTTAAGTAGGTCCTTGTTTTTGCTTTTTTATTCTTTACATAAAAAAAAGACACCGACATGTTTGAATGCCTATGAGCGTTAATCTATAGATTTTTCTTTTTATGCCTTCTGTTTACTGCTCAGTTTATTTTTTAAGTCGGTCTGAAATTTCATTTTGTAGTAAACGTGTTTTGAATGTTGTTTTTGTTGCTTGGCCCTTAAAATATCCATGAACAGGAAAGATGATTCATTTTACATAAAAATCGCTTGTATGTTAAAGCCTTCAGGAGAGTTATAAAAGACAATTGACTGAATAAACAGTAATCTGAAGCTGTAGATTTGCTGCATGAATTGATTTTTCTTCATGGCATTCAGTCTTTCACCAACGTGAGCCCATAAAGTCATTTATTGCATTTGGTATAGGTAGACTCTTGAGGAACGTTTTATGGAGGAGTGATCTCCGTACTCATGATCGTAAACTGAGTCTTGAGGCACATATGCTATAATAAAGTCGATGCAACACTTAAAGGTGACTTTGTTGCTTAGAAACGTTAATCTTTTAGAGCACTTTTCTCCATAGTATTCAGTGCTCCACACTGTGCCACAGTGCAGCCAAATGGGCATATTCAAGGACTTTCAGCATGGAGATTGCATGTTCTTCCTGGGTTTTTCAGCTTTCTCCCATAGTCCAAAAATATAACTATTGGGCTAATAATCGGTGACTCTAAATGACTCGTAGGTGCTAGTGCATGCACACATGGTTGTGTCTCTGTGTTGTCTATCTAAGGTGTACCGTTTCTTATGCCTAAAGACTGCTGGAGATAAGGCACCCACTCCCCATGATCCTGATTGACAAGCAGTAAAAGATGGATGGATGGATTACTAGACTCAGCCTCAAGAGCACTTTTAAGATCCAGCTCAGTCTTAGAGAGCTGTGTGTGCTTTAAGTATACATAACTGATCTCTCTGTACCTGTTGCTTGGATTTCAAGGTGGATTCATATCCATGGGAAAAAGTTTATTGGCAAAGCCTGAGGAAATTGCTCGCTTTCCTCCCTTCAGGTATTCAATACTATAATAGTTGACCCTGTACTCCCTAGTTTCCCTTGTTTTCTTCAGTATGTGAAGCTTCCGCACTGAAGTAGCTCAACAGGAGATCTGCGGCTCGAACTCGAAGGCAGTAAGGTTAAAAGGATGGACAACAGAGGCTGTTTTTCATTGGCTGAGATGCAAACAAAGTTAGATTTATTTAAAACACTAATATAGGGACAACATATAGAAATGCTGAAGCTAGGGGGGTAAAGAATAAAATATTGGTGCATATCATTAGAAATCTTTCTGATGCTTTTATTTTGTTTATATATCGAAATTAAAATTAGATCCTACTGATCGAAATTCAGAAATGTATGTCATGGTATAAATTCTGGCCATATGGTCCAGCCCTTGCTGAAACAGAATCTCCATTTTTTTCCTGTTTTTGTTCAAACTAACACAAGCTCTGCAGCACTACTGCCTAATACTAGCCTGAACAGGCAGTCTGGCAAAGAGACGGTACAACTCGATTTCCAAGGCGAAACTGACGGGGTCAGCACCATCAGGTTAGAACTAATTGGAAAATTTTGGATGTGACTCAAAATCTCGAAGTCACATGTTTTTGTAATTTTGCAGTCCGGGAAACATGTCTGTAAAATATCCAATACAAAATGACAATAACTTGTCAGTTGTTGAGGTTTTAAAGCCGGATCAATCTGATTTATGACATCAGAAAGACCATCATTAAAGCATTGCTCTGTTACAGTCGCCATCTTGCTGTTTTGCTAGCAAAAAAGCAAAAAGGCACTGAGCGTGACGCATCGTAAAATTCTTTCCTGTTTACCAGATGAATTACGCTTTGTGTATTTCAGTCTGGCTGGCCAGGCTAACCTAATACAGGCATCAAAGATGACGCCAAAAAAGTTTCCCAGTGGCAGAGCAGTTGGAGTGGATGAGATTCAGCCCAAAATACTAAAGATTGCTAAGATTTTTCAGCTTTTCGGGTTGATATTCATCTCGAATGTTCAACGGAGAATTGAAATAGGAAAAAATCCCTTTATCGTTCCTCAGCAGGGAAATTTAGCCTCAACATTTAACCCATCTCTTAGGGAGCGATGTGTGAGTTTCCAACTCGCAATCAGACCAGAAGACAAACAATATCCTTTCTTTTCTCCTATACACACCTTTAGAGTTAAGATTGAGGAGGGGACCCCATTCTTTGAGAAAGGGAAATATAGAGTGTTTTTTTTTTTTCTCACTATCAAGGCATCCTTGTTTTAGAATATCAGGTAAAACCTACATTAGGATGTTAAAAAGGGGGCCCCAACTGATTTGGAAACCTCAGATATAGGAGGCGCGTTATTGTTTCTTGTCTTGGCAGTTAAACAGTCAAACAGATTTACTCCTACAGAACTGCCAAAGGGATCATGGGAGTTTGGTTTCCTCATCCTGTTTGTGGTTTCCATGGACAGGATCTTAAGGTGTCTGTGTGGGAAGAAGGTTTGGGAACCTCAGGGTGTCATTTTTTTGTGTTTTTGCGGATGTTACTGTTATGTTGGCATCTTTAGGATGTGACCTTTGGTGTGAACTGGAGCGGTCCCTAAGCATGGGTCTTCTTTAAATGGAGCAGTCTTTTTAGGGATGTTAGACTCTCCTTTGGAGATGGACCTTTTTATTTCTGGTGTTGGGGAGAATAATCCTATAATATTTTCATTACTTGTCTCTGCTTTAGAAGATCCTGCAGCAATTCTAGTTTAATGGGTTGAAAGTTTGTGGAAAGCTGAAACCCCTTCATGTTGGTACACACTTATGGCATAGCTAACAAACTCAAACAGAGTATTTTGTGTCGGACAGGAGTTTCTACAATCTCTACAGCAGCTCTTTTCAAAGTTGTCTTCTCTACGTAATTGAAGTAGGAGCTTTACGAGGGAACAAGCGGGCAAGTTTATAAAAAGCTTGGAAGGCGTAAATATTTTCCTCTATATTTTCACATTTTCCTTTAAAAGAAAAAATATCCTAGTTTTTAGTCAAATAGAAATGTCATTCTCTGTCAACCCAGGGCAAGTTGTTTACCAGAATGTTCAGGGGAAGCAATTTCTCAGTTACGAAAATGATGACAAGCCAAAATGTTCCGGCACAGAGGAAGAGGCCGAGTTGTCCGGTGTGCCTGTGAGGAAGATACGGGAAGTTTTGGTCAGGGACAGAGCTTTTAAAACATAGGAAGCTGGCCCAGATGGCTTGTTGCTGCATCCTTAATGTTACACCCCTCCTCTGGCAGGATGTTGGAGGTACCCGTCCCCCGCACTACTGGTTGAGAGGACAGGGACGTGGTGCATGTCATTCACCTCTGTTGTAACAATGAAATCAAAGCTCGGTTGCCAGTCAGCCCGTCGCCTGGCTGTGGCGTGGCCTTGTGTCCAGATGAGGCAGGAAGTGGATAGTTTTATTTATTCTTTTTGGAGGGAGAGGGTGTGTTTTACAGTCTGAGGCAAGCTGACTCCATGCTCAGAATATTGCATCCCATTCCTCTGCAATTGCTTTAAACTTTTTCATTAAGCTGTATTTTATTCAGATATGTGTGGTGAAGGTAAATGCATCTGAAAGAATTAATACATCCCCTATCTCCTACCAAGTATGCATTATCAGTCATATTTCTTACACCCTGTCTTATTTTCGGAGGGTTTAGACGACTTGATGCTTATACTTTTCATAACTGCTTTGTGTAAAATTGTTACTTTTAACTCCCCTATTGAAATATGCATTTCCGTAAGAAGCCTGATCTGTTTACACGACGTTTCTCGTTTCCTGTCACATGATCAATCAGAAAGAAAAACTACAGAAAGCTTCAGACGCCCAGGATGCTTCGCTGTCCATGAAAAAAGGAAGTGTGGGAGAAGCGTCACAGTGATAAAGAAAACAGGAAATTTGCACGCTGATTTTCTTTTCATGCAAGATTTGATGTGCCCCGTGTCATACCGATGGAAAAAGGAGCTCTCTGCTTGGCGCTTTACCTTCTGCACATGCAGCACTTGCCAGCTTTCGGTCTCTGATGCTGTCAGAGAAGCTTTACATTTTTAACTGGCTTAAAGGGCTTTATTGGCATTGACGTTTGACTTTTTTCCCTTTGTGTGCGCATGATTTATCACACCAGCAGGTGTTCTCCATAGGTTAGAAATACTCCTTTCAGTGCTGTCTAAATGTGACAAAATGATGAGCGTTAGCCCACATACCAGCTCAGCTTTAATAAGACACACAGATAAAAAGGTTTATATTTTCAATGATGGTTTTCTATTAATTTAGTTCCAAAGATGTTAGCAGCTCTTTGTTTGAGTTTATTTTGTAGATCTTAATACCTTGATGTTAAAAGGTTTTCGCTAACCTATGCAATATTAAAAAGGCTTGACAAGCAGTGATGTTGAAAAGGATACATCTATTATTGCAAAACTGCATTTAATGAATTTGTTACCTAAAAGTTCTAGTTTAAAAAACTCCCCCAAAACCAGAACCTGTCGTTTTTCTCCCCTGAGACATGATATCTCCTAAAATTTGAAAATGGGTTGTTATAAAATGGAAAATTTTTGAACATAAAAGCTGAATTACTTCTCTTATTCAGCCCCAAATAAATCCAGGTTGTACGTTAAACTAACATTGTACTGCATTTAGATAATCAATCCTAAGGCTCTTTAAGGTTACATATAACTATACGTTACAGTATGATCCAATTTCACTTAAAAATGACACCTGTATAGTTTTTTTAATTTATTTAGACATTAAATGATTGCCTTCTTTTAATTTCTCATGCTAAAGGGGGGAATGTGGTGCTTCTTGTTTACAAGCATTATTAACTGTTAATAACTTTTTTAATGTTTTACAACACAGTTCTAAGTATAAACACTTAGTTGTTGTACTTGAATGACTTTTTTCTGTATCTGTACTTCACTTCACGTTGCATTTTTACTTTTAATCAATAAGTTTGAACACAAATATCGGTACTTTCTACTCTATACTTTCACCAAATCTCCTCTTTACTTCTATACATACTGATAAAGACATTACATGACACCTATGAGGGAAACATGAAGCATGAAGATAAGCTGTCCAGTTGGTCGGTTAATAGAAAAAAAATGAAAGTAGAGGAATGCAAACAGGGGCTTGGAGCTGTTGGAGTCCAGTCCTTGAGAGCTACTGTCCTGCAACTTTTAGATGCATACCTTCTCCAACACACCTTTATTTTTTCCCTCAGCATGTTATTCAGCTCTGCAGAACCGTCTTGACAAGCAACTCATTAGATTCAGGCATATGGGCGAGGAGATGCATCTAGAGGATGAAGCATGGTAGATGATGGATCAGATTCTGAGACGCAGGATTGTCTCCATCTTTCTCCCCATTATTAGATATCAAATTTACATTTTAATTATGTTCTAACTTCTATTTTAATTTAAAGGCTTTTTGTAGCTTTAACTCTGTGAATACCAGATGTCTGAATGTAGCTGATCACTGAGGATGCAAGTTTGAGCTATATTATTATGTCTGAAAACTTTTAACAAAACTAGACAGAGACATCTATAGAACTGGGCATGTTGTACTGCTTTTTTTTCTGTCTTCTGTCCTACTTTATGATCTCCTACAGGTCTTGTTTATTTTAAGGTGTTATATTTTAAGTGCATGTGATGCTGAAATTTAATTTGAATTTGATTTCTCAAAAAATTTCACCAATCCCAGTTTATTTGGGTTTTAATAAACTGGACAGCAACCTTATTCAAAAAAAGATCAGATAACTTTGGATAGGTTTTTCTTTAATTTTACATAATCTCTTTCAAAGTAGTACACTCTGGAACATTTAAGTGTAACAATAAAAAACTAAAAGGAAGAAAAACCTTTTTAAAGGCCAAAAGTATTGTACAGCAGATGAAACCAACTTTACATCTACCTAAAAAATTGTGTTGCTCTCTACATATTTTACTGTCTTTGTGAACATACTGTATTTGGATTAATTTGCAGATAATCTGACAACTTTGTGGATGATTTTAAACTTTGTAGATGATTTTTTTGCACAAGATTTTAAAAGTCTAAACATTTCTAATACATTTTCATTCATTCTGGTTTCACCTTTTAAGTTTTAACCAAAGGCAAATCACAACAAATTTAAAGATTTTGTTGATTTCATCAAATGGCTCTCAGAGGGGAAACACTTTCACCAAACATTTGCATGCCAGCATGTGAACCCCTTATAAATCTGCAGAGCTGCTTTCAGCTGGAACTCTGCAAACCTCGTGGTGTGTTGCACACTTTGCAGCAGCTGCACATGCAGCAGTGGAGACGAGGGGATTGAATCTTGGACTTAGGGATTCCTGCTGCTATTTAGTAGTAGACTGGGCAGCCTTCCCTTTCAAGACTTTGAGGAATTTCTATAGATGATAGGAGACAGCGCAGAGCAGGCAGGAGAAGAGAAGAGGGATAGAATGTCATGCAGCAATAGCTGGATTTTACTGGTGATGCTGGTATGCACCCTAGAATGTTAATGATCCTGTGGTTGTTATCTGAACCAAGAGGTTGATAGGAAACTCACACCATCCTGCATCTGCAGAGCTGATATATGGCATGTTTACACTTTTCGCAATCTTGCAAAACTCTTGGGTATGACTTCCCGTTTTATATTTATTGGTATTCTGTTCTATTAAGCAAAAAAAAAAAAAAAAAAAAAGAAAGAAAGAAACATGGAGCAGCTTGAGATGTTTCTCTAAAATGCTTTTTACACAGGTCACACATTCCCCAGCCTCTCTGTCAGTCCGGTATGGGAGGCTGACACATCAAAGTGCTGCCTGACGCACATGCTGAGCAAACAAGCACAATTGTCCTTGTAATAGAGGCTTCTGGCTCTCAGCTCACATTTGGCCCTTCCATCAGCGCAGAGGCATGCAGCCGCAAAGTGTGTCTAATGCAAGCATCTCTATACGATCCCTGCCATGTCCTCCACATGTTTGAGAACACCACCTAACAAACTCTTTGCACTGCCTTGCCCTTATCAAGAAAAAAATTCCTATCAAGGAGCACATAATTTCCTTTTCCTTCAGTGATGCTTCAGGGGAATGTTTTCCTTCTCTGTTTGCTTGCTGCAGCCAGATGGGCATAACGCAGGATACATTCATCCCTCCCTACAGTAAAAGAATCCTTTATAACTGCAAAGAAAAATCACTTCTCTTAAGCGTCCTCTTCTTTTTTTTTTTTTTATCTTAAAGATGTTTTCAGTGAAGTATGATTGGATAGTGAGAAAGCTTCTCAATGAGGATATCTCCTGTAATTGCTGATGTCGGAGGTTAATTATTTTTGACACTCCCTACTGATCAGAGTGTCAACAAATGACGCTTTACATTCTGATATCAGAGCTGCTATTGTGTCTTCCTCACAAATGTTAAAAAATGTGAACATCCTCGTAGGTCAAAGAGTGCTGTTTGTTTGAATTTAGGGCTAATCTCTCAAAGCCAGTGCTTATCTCTGCACCAACAGCTGGAATGCATGGGAAATGAGGGAAACCAAGCTCAAAAAAAGGTTTTTGGCTCACGGCCACCTGTTCGCATTTGTAAGGTGGTCCTTCATTCCAGATACAGAAATACAGCAGGAGATTTCATAAATCTCGCCTTATTCACACTTATTTATAACAAAAAATTGCAGTTTATTGGGTATTTTTTTGGTGACACGCCGACAGAAAGAGGAGGACACATGGTGTAACTTTTTGTTTTTCAAACAAAAACCTGAAAAGCATGACATAAATATGCATTCAGTCCAACTCCACATTAGTGCCCCTGAATAGAAACAGTTCAACCTTAAAGGCATACTATGCAACATTTTTCAGTTAATTAATGTGTTCCATAATGTTTTGGATGATTAAATGAGTCATTTCAGGTC
>NW_015150878.1:698760-699562 GCF_000732505.1 Cyprinodon variegatus | reverse complement strand
GGGGGGAGCCTCGCTGGAAAATCAACACCGGTTGCATAGTATACCTTTAAATCGCAAAGAGGATACAAACAAGTTCCAAAGCATGGAGCATCTCATAGATAATATTGTTTTGAAAATGGTTTCACATAACAGAGAGCCTATCAGTGAAGGCAACAAGAGCACTTTTAAATTTGGCTAAATATGATCAAAATTTGATTTTAGAAAATCCTTTGAAGGACGACATTGAAATGCTTTCAACGTTGCTGAGATACTTTTGGCTTTACAGCGCTTTAAACACAGAACAGGCAGTTTAAGGCTCTATCAACCATGGTGGACTCTTCTATGGCATCAGTATTCTGTCAAAAATCCACACACACAATAAATTCTCCTACGAGCAGCTTTACTTCATACAGAAGCTCATTAACTCCTCCTTGCGCATTTTAAACTTGTTAGATACACAAATATAGTACCAAGAGGCCCCACACATTGTTCCTTCTCTATGCATGTGTGGTTTGATTTCCACGTGCACACAGCCTTCCTCCTCCTTGTATGTAGAGCCCTTTCTGTGCGCTCATATCAACTTTTGTGACTTTGAACGTATTACACAGCGGACAAAGTAACCCGCCTGTGATTGGCAATTTCAGGAAATCCCGCCTCTTCAGGCTGCACTCTTCTTCCCGAAAGCAAAGCAACTTCAGGCCAACTGTTACTCTTCAAAAGTTGGAAGTTGCTAAGCAAAGTCATCATTAGATATAACATGATCCGGGTGAATACTGGATTCTGATTGGTTGTAGGGTGCTTGGTAAAAAGTGGACAACGGGGA
>NW_015150878.1:685077-697452 GCF_000732505.1 Cyprinodon variegatus | reverse complement strand
GAAAATTTTTGAACAATACCCACCCCTACTCAGCATAGCCATCTGTGAAGAACTGCTGGCTATGATGGCGATTTTTTTGTTTTATCTGGCAAAATGTTCATTTGATTTGTGTTTATCTGACGGTGTTAATTATTTTTCCACCACTAAATGAAAAAAGTTAGAATTTATTATTATCTAGAGACAATTAATAACAGAAGATATACAGCTTCAGACGAGCTGAGCGTTTGGTGATGTCATCAGTACGCTTCTGTTCCAATTGACCCATATTTCTTCTGTGTGTTCCCGTTCTCCCCTAGTCTATACATTCCTGTGTTCTTCTCAAGAACATACTTGGCGAGGACACAAGTCCGTACTCAAGTTCTAGTGATTTGTGAAACGGCTACAGTTTACCCTGGTTACCTTGGCAACGCGTCACAACTCAAATTGCTGGATTTCCTGAAAAGTAGCCAATCACAGGCGGATTGCTTTGTCCTCCTCATGCACATACTATACATGTAGTTTACTGGTCGCAGTATTTATTTTGTGTGTGAACTTATGGCAGAATACTGCAGTTGAAAACAGCAATTGGGACATTAATAGAGAATTCGTTAACACTGAACATTTGGATAAACCTTGGGGTGACGGGTGAGATAATGACTCTCCTCTACAAACAATGTGTGTGATGTTACTGTTCCCACAGGATTTGGTCCTGCTGATCAATAACAAACTGTTGTAAGCTTTATTCTGCACTCTTTCCTCATTCCTTTTTGCCACAACGGTGGTTAGAGCCCAGTGCTGTGAGCCCAAACAAATCCCCCTGACTGGGTAAGATTCAATTCTATTAAACCTGTTTTATAGGCATTCACTATATTAAGAAATGTTCTTTAAAGGGAGATCAAAATCACTGATCGCCTCTAGCCAATAAGTGGGTATGAAAGCTTTGGGGTGTAAGGCCTTTTAGGAGGCAATCACTTTCATTACAGTTTCAAAGGTTACCACAGTATTAGTCACTTTTATAACCTCTGCGCGTTATGCATCGTTAGCTTTACAAACTGCTCCGAACACAGTTGATGATAAACAGCTAAATGTCAGAACCAAAGATTCTGTAATTAGCTGAATCGGTTCTAAAATGGAAAACTATTTATTTATTTGATCGGATTTTTGGTTTAAAAAATCTTAGCCACATTAGCTCCACCTGACAAAATGGTCAACTAAAACCAATGTGGTTTAGATATGCATCACTTTATCCTGTCCTTTGGCGCAGTTATAGTAAAGATGTTGGTAAATCCAATCAGAGGTGTCCCCTAAGTTTTTTAAAGGATTTAAATGGTGTGTTTTTACTGTTCATTAAAAAAAAATGTTTTTTTTTTTTTTTTTGCTATTTGTTTAAACACAAATTGATGAGTTATAGTAACGACTGTGTTAGTGAGACTATTGGAAATATTTTTCATGTGTCTTAGATTTACTCTGGCACCAAAAAGTTACTTGTAGATCTGATAATTATGGAGCTTTTCTTGATTAATTTCAGTTTTTGAGGCAGAATGTTCTTATTTTAAATTAACTTTGTGTCTATATATANTATATATATATATATATATATATATATATATATGGACCATATTTATTTTCTGTAAAAAATTCTAAAGAATGCATTTTATACCAATGTCCATATGTTTATTCTGTAGATTGTATAAATTCCTATATTTTACATATTTTATATTTTTCTACTTTGTCTTGGTGGATTTTAATCTCATAGCATATTGTTTTTTTTTTTTAGATGATCCAAAGCCCAAAAGCTATAAAGTTAGATGTAGACTACTCTTAATGTTTTAGATAAAGGATTCCTGCTTAGGCTTTTTTGCTGTCTAAGAATGATTTGACCTCAGGCACTGAAGCCTTTAAACAACCAGATAAAACTAGAATAACTGATTCCAAATGAGCAGGAAAACAAAGAAGAGTTGATCGGAAAGCAAAAGCCCATGTTCTTGCCAAAAAAGTCTTAGGATTATATAAAAGTTTTTTTTTCCCATTAAAAAACTGCTCTTCTGGTATTACTACATTTATAAAAGGATATTTCTATGGAGAAAAAGCTTTAAAGGAAAATGGAAGCACATTCTCAAAGCCTGTAGTAAATATATAAGGGAAGGAAGAGGTACAGTTACTTCAGAAAAAATAATAGCGAAGAGTGACAGTGTTTACAAAATTAAACTAGTGTTGGACAAGTTGGAGATATGAAAAGCTTGAAATGTCCAGTTATCTCTTTAGCTCATCTGCCTGGTTTTATGTTTTTTAGGTCCATAGCTAATTGAAAAAAAGAAATGTGATTAAGGTCTAAAAAGTCACATGGCCATGGAAAAGAAGGTGGTTAAAAGTTTTGAATTATTATTCTGGTAAGAAAACTAGTGAGCACGACTATGGCTTTATAAGAAGTATTTCCTCTCCACTGTTGCTGCATGTATGCTCAGTATGAGATATTGCTGCAGAGTCAACGACACAATTCAAACTCAACATTCTGTAAAGTTAAAGATTCAATGTATTCAGCTGGCTTTCCTTAGATGCCTTGAGATGACGTGTTGTGAAAGGCGCTATATAAATAAACTGAGTTGAATTGAAAGAGAAGCAGGTGCACAGCCTCAGAGATCCTTCGCCATATTCAACAGTGAGATGTTTTTATCATTCTTTTACAGACTAAACTCACCAGGAATGTCAATCTTACTCCTTTTTTTTAGCAAAACACAGCCTTATAGTAATTCAAATCCTGACATTGCAGGAATGTCTAAACATTTACATTTGTGATGTAGAGCTGCAAAGTGTTTTACTCCCAAATATGCTCTTTGCCAGGAATTTACTTACAGCTGATCATCCCTTTACTGTACATATTGTACACATTGGCAGGATAAACATGGACCCTTACCTGGCCTAATGAATCAGTATTTGTGTATCATTATACTTAGATCTAGTGGGAAAAGGAGCTTTGGGGCTACTAAGGAAATGTTCCTGGATCCTCTGATCAAATTAAAAAGTTCTTAAGGTATATAGAGTTAATAAGACCTGTTGGGTGGCCCCCATTAATAAAAGAATTTCTATAATATGGGATAATATGTAAGGAGCTTCATCCAATATCTACATATTATCACCAAGAAGTACTAATTAAAATGTGGCACTATGATTAGAAAGAGATTGATTGGAAATTAAGATTTCATTTCTTTGTTCTATGCAGTGAAAATTTGAAGGAGAAACGAGATTCTAATATCAGTGGGATCAATATTACAGGCCTGCTTTGTCTGCACAGATTTAAAGTGTAATTTATATAACAGCTGCCAAAGAGACCAGACCACCTCTCCGAAGAACACAATGATAACCTTGCAGGGGAGGTGGGGTATGCTTGTTCTCAAGAGCTGGTGTCCTGTGCAACTTTAGATGCGTCCCTGCTCCAACACACCTGAATCAATTTGCTGAATTACCACCCGAGCATGTAGCCAAGCTCTTCTCAGTCCTAAAGATTACTTTTTCAATATGTGCTGAAGTGGAGGAACATCTAAAAGATGTTTGGCATCAGCCCTCTGGGAATGAAGTCACACCTGAGCTTGACAGCAGGGGAGGCAGCGTTTCTGTTAACCAAAGCAAGTTTCATTTCACCATCAAAACCTGCCTCTTTATTATTTTCTTTAATGTATAAAGTTGCATTTATCTCCAAATAAATACTATTGGCTTGATCTTTTATTTCATCACCGCTAACATTTTTATATTGAAAAGGGCTGAAACAATTAATCGTGATTAATCGATTATTGAAATAATCGTCAACTGACTTAGTAATGGATTAATCGCTCTCTGGAGTGTAAAGACTCTAAAACTTGTCTTCAGCTGACTGAGCGACCCACTTAGAGCGGTAATTATACCAAAATTGTAAAAAGAAATATGTAAACATTTTGCATTTAAGATTAAGAAAACTTTACAGAAAGCCCATATTCTTATCTTCAGCTAGCACACTATACATGTCAGATTAAATCAGAGGTCACCAACCTATTTACAGTTGAGGGCTAATTCAGGGACACTGAGTCACAGGAAGGGCTACCAATACTGACCCATGAATTGCAAAGGTCAATGTTCACCTAAACTTCATACATTATATACATATCTTTATCGTATCTTGAAATTTCTAATTTTATTTTAGACATTTTCATTTTGAAATCTCTATAAATGCTTAAATGCCATTTATGATTAATGATGAAATGTTCTATAACTGATTAAAAAAAGAAGAGCAACAGAATACAATGAAATTTCAAACGCAGCTCACTGTTGCGTTGTTCTATTTTCAGAAGACTCTAAGGGCACCCCTTGCGGTCCTTGAGGGCCCCTTGGTGCCCGCGGGCACCATGTTGGTGACCCCTGGATTAAATAATACTACTTATACTTCAGCGATAGTACCAAGGTGTTATTTTATTGTACCTGTTATACTATATCCGTTGGTTGTGCAGTTCTTTTTTGCATCTCTTTGCACGTGATGAAGTAGACTATTGTTACCTCCCCTTTTATCTCCTCTTTCTTTGATCTTTTCTCATTTTTTTTAGTTTTTCCTTTCCTGTTCTACTAACATTGCAGTATGCAAATAATCTGTAATACTCTCTGCATGAATTATAATAAAGCAATTTATATGCATAAATCAAGTGGAACAATATGGCGATAGCCGTACTGCTCCACTTGTGAAAGCAAAATCTGTTGCGCTCTTTTTTGGTATCAAGACAGTTATTCTTATTGCCACATTTCCAGACAGGACACTGTTAAAAAAAATACAAAAATAAGAGAAAAAAAAAATTTGTTTGTCAATATGCTCTATCCAGAACTCCTTAACTGGAACAGATTTGTTTCACCTGGTTTAATTTAGTATAAATTCTTCTTTAAGGAATCTTTTGCTATGTGATTATTGATTGATTAATCAAAAAAATAATCGATTGATTAATTGCAAAATAATTGTTAGTTGGAGCCCTAATATTGAAGCCACGTTCCTTGTTTTTTCACACAGTTATATAATTAAAAATGTAACCATAGACATACCTTACAGTACAACACCTTGTCTTTGAAACAGCTAAAACATTTAAACAAACTTAAAGACTTGAATAAAAAAGGGAATAGGAAATGTTTTCATTAACTTTGTAAAATTATCTTTTCTTTTAGGGACCAGGCCTGTTTTTTCAAACTGTTTGGTTCCAACAATCCTCCAGCTGAAACTGATTGTGAGAAACAAAGCCTCCCCAGAGAACCGGGCCTGTTCACCTCCCTGTGGTCTTGATGTTATACATACGCATACAAACGAGCTAACTGACTGATAGCAGTCCTAACCATCCGCCATGCCAGAGAAAAGTGTTTATTGTCATAACTAGATATGCTATCAGCAGTGAAACTCAGTTTGTTTTTTCTTTGCATTCTTTTCCCGTTTCTGTACATTAAACCGTATATTTTACTAAGTTGGACTCAATGCCAACTTCTACTAATGGGATCGTCATTATTATTGCTTTCTCAGGTCATTTACAGAGCTGACAGATGGACAGACGGTGGTGTCTGGTGTCTCGCAGTTTAGAAATGTAATGTATACATTATGCAGCACATGTAGATATCTCTCTGTAGCAGCAAAAGGAGGCTGTACTCTGAGCGCTATAGAACCCACGCCGAAGAGTCACCTGTATGGAGAAGATAAACATTCTTCCCTCCTTTCATTAATCTTAAGTGTCCAAACAATAGTCAGGAGGCTGGCTTTTATCACAGCACTCAAGAAGTTATGACTTATGGAGCTTATGGAGAGAACCACTTTAGGGTGACAAGAGATACAAGCGACTGGAAGCCTTGTGGAGCGCTGCGCCACACATTATCCTCAAACTAACCCTCTAAGCCCGAACACTTCAGACGTGCTAAGAGTTCAGGATGTATAAATCAGGAGGTTACCGGTTTGAATGATCTGTGAAAGATTTTCTTTCACTTCCCTAAGCTTTTAGCTCCACTCCATATATGTGTGTAGTAATGCCCTCCTAGTTCCCAGCGATAAAATACTCCAGCTCTGCTGTCTTGTGATGGACACATCTATAATGCTGGAGCATTTCCAGTGGCCAAAGCCGAAATCATCCACTTGTCAATTCCCACTTTAACCCCACTCTAAATGCACGTCCAACATCTTGACAGTTAATCTCTCAGGGCTTGCTACTCTGTCCTGACATTTGAAAGATTTACAATTTGCATCTTGTCTGTCAGTGAGTGATCTCTTAACAGATTGGGAGGGAGGCATCCTTCACTGACAGCCAGCTACACTACGTATTTGGCTCTCAGTTCATTGCTCGCTCTGTTCACCCTGAAGGCAAAACTAATGTCACTGCAGGTTATTTATTTCTTTAGATCACTCCCACTAAGGCTATAAATCTGAATTCCTGATGTGCAAATCATTAAATGTACTTAACAATATTCTTACTTCCTCTTACAACGTTTGTTTCAAAACTAAGTGAAAATGTCAGAGCACATTATGGTAGATCTGTGCAGATGTTGATGTGTTTAGTGAATTTGGCACAATTAAAGCTGCCTTTAGAGAGGATTTATGGAAAAGGTTGTTTCTGCTCCAATGGTCTGGAGCTTGACTGATTTATTTTTTGTTTGTTTTATAAACTTTATACTTTCTTGGTGATTGGTTATTTCTCTCTGATTTTATATTGATATTAAAAGTATCACCTTTTAAAGACACATATCCAGTTAATCTAATGTATCAATAGGTTCTTGATGGGATTGGTATCTGGGCTTTTTTTCTGGCCATGCATCTCATATTTCAATGTATTGATTTCTTTAGGCCCTTGATTCTTCATGACTTCATTTCACCTGAGGGATGTTTTGATCTCATTGTGTATTCGAGGCACTCACTTCGACCAGAGGCCCTGTTCTAATGATAGTTACCTGTTAACAAAGCAAAACAGAACAAAGGGGGATTTCTTCTAGGAAAATAACTACTTTACTTCTCTGCAGTTCAGTTGTGTTTTTTATGTGTTGTGTTTGCCAGTGTAGCAATGGGAATTCAGCCCAGCAGACTTGCTTTCACAAGGGGGCCATCATGGCTGTTGCCATAAGGCTTCAACTTGGTAATTGGTCATCTAAGAGACTTTATTAGAAGTGGCTTTGGAAAAAAAAAAAACAACTACAAAAAAGACATATGCAATTGACACATAGAGATGGAAGGGAGGTGAGAAAGGGAGAGGAGATAAGAATTAAGGGGAGAGAGAAAGAAAAGGGAATGAAATAAAACACAGGATTACTTCTAGAGGTCTGCTTCCACAGCTGTAAGAAAAGATAAGGAAGAAAACACCACACAACCCACCAACAAGAGGGACTATCAATGGACACATATTAAATATATGTGTAGAAAACATCAAAAGGAAATCCTATGAAGATTAAATCTGAATAACAATATTATTAAGAGTCATATGTTGTTAATGGGACTGTTAGGAACCCACATATGTGGAGACTCTCAGGAGACATGTTGATTAAATGTTTAAAGGTTTTACTGGTAATTAAACTGATGATGGAGGAGATCCAGTTAGGTCAGAGCAAGGTAGAACCGGCCAGGAAACCTCTGCAAGGAGAGACAGTGTGAGATATTTGGAATGAAGGGAGTGGAGATAGTACTTGATGATCTTACTGTGATGGTAAACCACCAGGGAGAGGTGAGCGGATCTGGGGTGAAGCTGTGGTTGTGCTACAGAAGAATCCAGATAAAGGTGCTGAGAGTTTGTAGATGGAAGCAAAGTAGGAGCTTGAGTTGGTTGGATATTCCTGAGGCGGCTGATTGGCAAATCAGACTGTTTTCAAGTCGTCTCAGGATTCCCCCTTGTTAAGCTGGGAGGGAAGGAAAAAGGCATCCCAACCACAGCGGCAACACAGATCCTGACAAGTATTAAGCATTACTGCTTTCTGTGAAGACTATGGGTGGGCAATTAATTGCATTCGCAATATAATCAAAATTTAATAAAACACAATTTTCAAATCCCTGAAGCATTCAACTTTTATCACATTACATTTAATACAACTAAGAGTTAATCTTTTTCTCACTCCAGCTGATGAAGAAGATGTTTAAATTGAGTTTGCTACCACAAAAAAGAGAAACTTCCAGCTAGCAAGCAGATATATGCATGCAAGTAGACGCTACAGTAAAGTCCTCCAACGATGGAGTTTGAAAAAGCAAGCTTAAGGTAATAAAAAATGAATTCCTGCATAGATAGATTTATATGTTTTTGGTTAATGGAAAGGAAAAATCGAAATAAAATTACAATCACAATATCTGTTGAAAATAGTCGCAGTTTTGTTTTCTTGCAAAATCTTTCAGCTCTAATAAAAACCTGGATCCAAACACCTGTGGTATCAGTGGGCTTGTGTATATCAGGTTTATTAGGATACTTCAAAAGGAAGGTGCTCAATAGAAGGCTTGAGTGGCTCCACTCCTGTCCCAAAGAGAGCTGACACAGAGGAGACCAGAGCCGCAGATATCCAAAGGCACCCTAGAGTAAAGTTACATAGTTACTTATGAAGGGAAGATGCAGGGACAGCAACACCCACCCTTGCTGAGCAGATGAGACCACAATGAGATCCAAAAGTCTCATCCTGCATGCACAAACATACTGTCCCCAAATAAGCTTTGCACTGGTGGCATCCCTGCATTAAATCCTTTGCAGGAAACATTCACTGATATTGACTGATATTTTAGACAGCCTGAAGGCTTTTTAAAAGCAGTATCAAAGGTTTTGTTTTAATTGAGTTAATTGTCCTTAACTTTTTAATGAATTGCCTTTCAACTAATCTTCCTAATCTTCCTAAAAACTTCCCACCCATCAAGACCTGAAATTACTTCCATCGAAATGAGGCAGTTAAGTTTGGGAGCTCTGTTTATATCTCTTAAACATTCAATATATTATAAAAGTTTGAACTTTCAAGATCAAGATTTCCTCTGACCCATTTCTTAACATCACAACTTTGTGTTTGGAGTAGAGACAGACATTTTCCCGTGGGATGGGAGTCAGTATTAGTAACGATCGGGAGCAGACGGGAGCGGGAGCAAACCAATAGTAACTAATAAAAACTAGGATCGATGCCGAAAAAAAAAATAAAATAGAAAGAAAAAAAAATCCAGTACTGGCGCCGCCATTTTGTAGTTTTTTNAACAACTACAAAAAAGACATATGCAATTGACACATAGAGATGGAAGGGAGGTGAGAAAGGGAGAGGAGATAAGAATTAAGGGGAGAGAGAAAGAAGAAGAGAACAAAATAAAACAGGATTACTCCTAGAGGTCTGCTTCCACACCTGTAAGAAAAGATAAGGAAGAAAACACCATACAACCCACCCATAGGCGGGAAAACATCAAAAAGAAAACCTATGAAGATTAAATCTGAATAACAATATTATTAAGAGTCATATGTTGTTAACGGGACTGTTAGGGACCCACATATGTGGAGACTCTCAGGAGACATGTTGATTAAATGTTTAAAGGTTTTACTGGTAATTAAACTGATGATGGAGGAGATCCAGTTAGGTCAGAGCAAGGTAGAACCGGCCAGGAAACCTCTGCAAGGAGAGACAGTGTGAGATATTTGGAATGAAGGGAGTGGAGATAGTACTTGATGATCTTACTGTGATGGTAAACCACCAGGGAGAGGTGAGCGGATCTGGGGTGAAGCTGTGGTTGTGCTACAGAAGAATCCAGATAAAGGTGCTGAGAGTTTGTAGATGGAAGCAAAGTAGGAGCTTGAGTTGGTTGGATATTCCTGAGGCGGCTGATTGGCAAATCAGACTGTTTTCAAGTCGTCTCAGGATTCCCCCTTGTTAAGCTGGGAGGGAAGGAAAAAGGCATCCCAACCACAGCGGCAACACAGATCCTGACAAGTATTAAGCATTACTGCTTTCTGTGAAGACTATGGGTGGGCAATTAATTGCATTCGCAATATAATCAAAATTTAATAAAACACAATTTTCAAATCCCTGAAGCATTCAACTTTTATCACATTACATTTAATACAACTAAGAGTTAATCTTTTTCTCACTCCAGCTGATGAAGAAGATGTTTAAATTGAGTTTGCTACCACAAAAAAGAGAAACTTCCAGCTAGCAAGCAGATATATGCATGCAAGTAGACGCTACAGTAAAGTCCTCCAACGATGGAGTTTGAAAAAGCAAGCTTAAGGTAATAAAAAATGAATTCCTGCATAGATAGATTTATATGTTTTTGGTTAATGGAAAGGAAAAATCGAAATAAAATTACAATCACAATATCTGTTGAAAATAGTCGCAGTTTTGTTTTCTTGCAAAATCTTTCAGCTCTAATAAAAACCTGGATCCAAACACCTGTGGTATCAGTGGGCTTGTGTATATCAGGTTTATTAGGATACTTCAAAAGGAAGGTGCTCAATAGAAGGCTTGAGTGGCTCCACTCCTGTCCCAAAGAGAGCTGACACAGAGGAGACCAGAGCCGCAGATATCCAAAGGCACCCTAGAGTAAAGTTACATAGTTACTTATGAAGGGAAGATGCAGGGACAGCAACACCCACCCTTGCTGAGCAGATGAGACCACAATGAGATCCAAAAGTCTCATCCTGCATGCACAAACATACTGTCCCCAAATAAGCTTTGCACTGGTGGCATCCCTGCATTAAATCCTTTGCAGGAAACATTCACTGATATTGACTGATATTTTAGACAGCCTGAAGGCTTTTTAAAAGCAGTATCAAAGGTTTTGTTTTAATTGAGTTAATTGTCCTTAACTTTTTAATGAATTGCCTTTCAACTAATCTTCCTAATCTTCCTAAAAACTTCCCACCCATCAAGACCTGAAATTACTTCCATCGAAATGAGGCAGTTAAGTTTGGGAGCTCTGTTTATATCTCTTAAACATTCAATATATTATAAAAGTTTGAACTTTCAAGATCAAGATTTCCTCTGACCCATTTCTTAACATCACAACTTTGTGTTTGGAGTAGAGACAGACATTTTCCCGTGGGATGGGAGTCAGTATTAGTAACGATCGGGAGCAGACGGGAGCGGGAGCAAACCAATAGTAACTAATAAAAACTAGGATCGATGCCGAAAAAAAAAATAAAATAGAAAGAAAAAAAATCCAGTACTGGCGCCGCCATTTTGTAGTTTTTTTCCTTGAAGCCTACACTATAATGCAATTAAAAAAAACTACATGACCCAAAAACCAACAGTGCTTCCGCTCTGAGTTTTTCACCCGCGCTCAAAAACAACAATGGAGAGACCAATAGTTAGTGGCGAACTCGATTCGAAAAGTTTGATTGTTTATTCACCTAAGATAAGCATGGTCTGTTTCCTTGTTTGTTACTTTTATTATGTATTTATAATTATTATTCCTTTTACTTTAACTGACCTTTACTACAGTTAGAAACTGGAATTTAACTGACCCTTCATAGAAATTCAGATTCAATGTATTGGCAGAAATCTTATTGACGACGACAAGAATGGGAGTGGTGCAGGAGCGGGAGTAATTCTGAATGGGAGTGGGAGTAATTTCACCAGGAGTGGGACGGGACAGGATTTAGATTTCTACTCTGGCCCGGGATCGGGGCGGGACACAATTTTTTTCTGTGGGAGTGGGATGGGACAGGAGTAAAAATCCACTCCCGTGTCAGTCTCTAGTTTGGAGCTAAACCCTAATCTCTTCTCATCACATGCACTGACATTTTCACCTTTATAAACCATAAGAAGGGTGGAGAAGGTCTGCATTCTATTAAAGCTTTATAACTAATATGATGTACTCTGTTTGCCTTGACTTTAAAATATCTGACTTAAAAAGCACACTTTTATGTCACAGCTCAGTCTGTTTTTTGGGTACACGCTTTGCTGCAAATTCCAGCTATGAAGATATTCTCCATATCGCAGGTTAAAGGCATTAGTTATTTCGCTGCAACAAGGTTCCTCTTCATATTATAAGTAAAATGCTTTGTCTTAAACTGGTAACCTGCAGAGAGCATTTTGCTGGGTTTAATGGCTCATTTCTAATACAAATGGCCTCTTTTTTGGATATATCTGACTTTTCTTTAGATGTCCCAGCGTTTTTATTGTCATTACTCTGTCACAAGTACAGAGCAACGAAATTAACTCTGCATTTAATGCTGCAGTCTGTAACATTGAGAAGAGAGCACACTTCGACTGAAAATTTGAAGAAAAACAGGTTTCACGCTACTCCCCCACCCTCTCTGCTTCACTCATGCCCCACCTCCAAGCCCCACCCCTCTCACAGCACCTGCGCGGCTACCGCATGCGACCAGAAGCGTCCAAGCAGTGTACGCGGCATGGAGTGTGAACCGGTAAGAGCGATAACACTCACCTCCAAGCAGCTAGATATAAGATGCTGGTTAT
>NW_015150878.1:639417-685067 GCF_000732505.1 Cyprinodon variegatus | reverse complement strand
CTGGTGGCTGTCGCAGGTTAAGCGGTGAGGGGGGGGGGGGAGCTGTGATTGACACTCCATCAGACCCTCCTCTGGCTGTGATTGGTTGTTTTGACTCGTCCCGAATTATTCTTTCCAGATTGAAATACAGGCAGTATGCGGGACCAATTGAAACTGTTTTTTTCACAGGTTACATATCACATGTACTGCTGTCTGGGCATAGGGACAGTTTTAGCCAATATGACAAAAAAGTGATTTTTAAAAACTTACAGACTTCAGCTTTAACCCATCCCCTTGGGGAGTGTTGGCTGCCATTGTGCAGTGTGCAGCGAGCAGTGTGGGGTTAAGGGTCTTATGCTCAGGGACCCAGAGTGGCAGTCTGTGGGAGTGGGGCTTGAACTCAGGACCTCTGAATTCAAAGCTCTATGCCCTAACCACTATGCCTCCGCTCCCTGAGTATTATAGTAAAAATATCCTGGGCAAACAGTCAAATGTACTGATTTAAGAGGGAGAATAGTTGATAATGACAAACAGAGGGCTGTCTGTAAAGTATGGAGTTGTATTTGTTATAGTAAAGTTCCACAAAAGACCAACAAACTTGAAAATATTCATGATACTAAAAGAAACATTATTGATACAGTGAATAAAGTGTATTTGTGAAATATTTATG
Source organism: Cyprinodon variegatus (assembly GCF_000732505.1). NCBI lineage: Eukaryota > Metazoa > Chordata > Actinopteri > Cyprinodontiformes > Cyprinodontidae > Cyprinodon > Cyprinodon variegatus. The sequence continues at coordinate 684,418 of NW_015150878.1, read as the reverse complement.
TTTTTTTCCTTTTCATTTGCCTCAGTGTCCCACCGCTGCATTATCTCCACATGAAACCAGACAAAACGATTTCTTCTGTGCTACTAATCTTTTGTTTTTTATTGATTAGGTAGTTTTAAGCTACATAGCTGCAGACTGAGACATTCACTTTAAATCAACTTTTTTTGTTGTACCTTTTGTTTAAAGGAACAAATCTGTACAAGGAAGGTGTGTGAGATCTATAGCTCATTGATCTGTTGTTCTAAAGACCAATCCTGGCCTCCGTAACTGCATTAAGAACATTTGGTCTTCTGAAAACAGGGAGGAGTCCAGACAGGAATGTCCTTTTTTTACATTTTACTTTTCGGTAGCTCTATGTTTGGGTCTTATTTTGGTTCCTTAACTGTTTCCTCAAAACGACTTATTTTTAGCCTAAGCTTCTTAGTTGTGAGGAAGAGAGAACAGAGCTGTATTGTGTTGGATGAGCGGGAGATGGGAGTTAGAGGGGGTTACAGGTTCACATTAGAGCCAAAACAATGATTTCGAGAAACAGATTCTTCTTTGACCTCGGGTCAAACATCTCTGAGATTGTGGGGAAGGATTACCCTGCTGGACACCAATATGGAAATAATCAAATTATTTTGGTGAGCAATATTTGCTCCTCAGTTTGCACTCCTTTGGACTGCAGCAGCATTCTGATTGTGAAATCATTTTTTCCTTAAAATCTCATCTTGATAGTTTTTTTTCTAGTAATCAATGCATGTTAGAAAAATAAATATTAATATTGTTCTATTAGTTTCAAAGGAAGAAACAAAAATAAAATGTTTTCTGATAAGAAAACCCCAAAACAATGTGTTGCAATAATGGGGCAACCAGAGATACCAAAATTTTAGAGTAAATAAATTTTAGCTTACTTTCCTTTGAAGGAGAGGTTTCATACAAATAATTAATCAGCTAGATTTGTTATGAATTAATACATTTAGTTGATTCAATTAATTAGTTCAGTAATGCTGTGAAAAATGATTTGTTCCTTTCTGTTTTGGTTTTACGCTGAAATGTTTCACACCATCAAACAAAGTTTAATAACGTGTAAATGAGTGACTGCAAAATGTTCTCATATTTGGAAACATTTTTAATCTGACATTTCAGATGTGATTTGGTTCATTAGAAGAAAAATATTCTAAACCTTCTTTGCATGTATCGTTATTTTATTTTTTAACCCCGGTTTACGCTGCAAACTCCACATTTAAACATATGCAGCTATTATAATCAATGAGAGAATTTATGCTGTTTCCGTACAGCTGTGCAGGGTGGCCGTAAGATCAAATAATTTTTTTGTTGCATGCCGGAGCCAGATAGCAGACAGTTTAACGAAACTGCATCACACAAACAGAAAAATGAATCACCGCATTTCTAAACAATTCACAGAAGACTGATAGATTGAATTAATTAGTTTTAAGTGTTTTAAGTGTTGTACATATTAACTCAATTACTAGCCTGTTTATTTTCAAAAAGATGAAGATTAAACATTAAATGCACCAAAATAGCTTCACTGTTCTATTTTTGAATAGAACCAGTTAAAATAGCTGGATGCCAAAAAAAAAAAAAAAATGTAGGCGGTTTTATTATTTTTAAATCCATAGCATGGGTTGAATTGGTCCTATTTTCGTGTTTATCACTGATCATTGGTACATGATCTGCTCATGCGCCTTGGAGCTCCTCTGGGCGTCGCACCAGAGCGCAGAACAGCAGATGCAGGGTAAGTATCGGGGTATCCTTTATGGCAACAGTCCCCTTAAATTGTTTTAGTAACAGGAGGCTTTTATACCACTAAGGGAGAACTTTGATTTTTTTTTTTTGTTAATACAAAAGAGGTGAATGATGAAAAGATGGAATTTATATGAAGCTTTTCTTGTCACAAAAGACTTATAGCTCTTTAAATCAGAGCTACAGTCACGCAGTCTCACTAACAAACACATCAGGTCAGGTCTATATCAATGTTGAACAAAAAGCTGCAACCAGTATCACTACTTTTCTCACCCTGTTGTTAGGGTTTGGCCTCTCTTTGGCTATGCCAAAGCAATGGATTAGATTGGAATCTAAACTTTGACTAGACCATTTAAAGTCATTGTTCTTAAGCATTTCAGAAGTGTCCTGTCCTAGTACGCTCCTGTGGTAAAACCCAAGTGTGCTTTAGCTCAAGTCCAAACATTAATTGCCAGACATTCCCCTTTAAGATTTTTTTGTCAGCGAACAGAACTCAGTTCATGAAGTTCTGACACAGCATCCAAGCTACACTGCTATGTATACCACCACCATGTTTAACCAGCATTCTGTCCTTTTTATATGACGGTTTGCCAGTAGGGGACACTAACCTTTGTAAATGTTCCATGTTTATCTCATTAGTCCATAGAATAATTACCTACCTTTTTTTTTTTTATTACAGCTTGTTACTAATTAATCGAAGAGGGGGTTTTGTGTTCTTTTTTATTTTGAGGGACCTTGGCCTGTCCCATGGACGCCATTTTCACCTTGTTTCTTCATAATTGTCGAATCATGAACTTCAACCTTAACATATCAAAACCAGGACATGATGTGTTGCTTTTTAAGATCTGGTAGCCTACTTCATGTTGTCAGACGGGTTCTATTTATCCAAGTTCTTGGTTCTTCCAGTCTGGCAGTAATCAGACGTGGGTGTATACTATTCAGAATAGTTTAAGGAAAGGTTATTACATTGTTTTTCATAGCAGTATATCTCGTTCTATTTACCGTACATGTTTGATCTTTATTTTTTTTTGTTGAGCATTGAAAGCCAAGCGTGTTACGTCGCATTTTGTTCATATTTCAGACACGTATCTCTACACATGTGGATGTAGAGTCTGAATGCTTCTTTGTGTCCAGACTGTCCAGGCTGAGGGATATTTTTGAGCTTTTGTTGACTTGGAAAGACCTCAGGCTGATTAGTCTTCTTCCAGTGGGATCAGCCGTTACTGTAAACATGTTCAGAAAATATTTGCTCAAGAATAACTTTGCACCATTGTGCTCCCAGACCAGCAGGATGTGTTGGAGGATTTGGGTTTGTGTACAAGATAAGCAGCGATCCAGGTTTTGATTGGCAGCGCGTCGCTATGATGTTGAGCAACCATTTGGGTCCCCTTTGGGCTTCGTCAGTGGTCTGTTTTGCTGAAGTTCAGCCTTTAGTAATGTTAAAAAGGTGCTGATTCTGTGCATTGACCAAGACGTCTAACCTTTGCATTAAAATTATTCACATATTTGCTTGATTCTGCTTTAGATGTCCTTTGAAACTAGTCAAAGCTGGGAAAGTGCCCATGTGTAGTCCATCATTGCCTGTAGGCATACAGTATCTCAGCCATTTTCAAATAAACAAGGATCTTTATGTAGAGAAAAATCTGATCATTTACTGTGCAGAATAATTCTCTCTCTGAACAACCCCAGGGCCTTTAGATCCCGGTTATTGCTTTGTGTTTGTTTTCATCTCTAATGATATCCAGGTGGGGCATAAGTCCTGGTGACACTTTTATACATGACAGACTGTAGATGCATAGCCTGACTAAATGCTAATACAGCCCTGGAGGGGCTCTGGGATGGCAATGACATTCTAGAAAGCCTATATTAACCAAGCACCAGCCAGAGAAGTGGATGTATCGGTAATGAATCAAGGCCAAATAATATTTGCGGCTATTTTAAAGCGGAGGCCATGGAGCTGAGAGCAGCATTGCTTCATCGTGAGTGAGTGGCTCATGATTTCTCTGTCTGGGTATTATTCAGCACAAGGGACTGAAAGACTTGCTGCAAATTGCCTCGCAGCTTGTAAATGTTGAGGACGGCGTGTCTGATTTCAGATTCCTAATGTGTTTTGGAGACTTGATGGCCTACCAGCAGCAGCAGCCCTCTGTCAAAAGCCTTCGGTCCTGACTGACCCGTGTAACATGAATCTAACGCAGCTGCTCTGTTTGTTCCCACAGGTCTGGTGATTGGCTTATCTATGACTCCGCCCACGCTCGACGGCTCCAAAGGCGATCGTGTAATCTCTGTCAGCGAAACACTTTCTATCACATGCAGGTATGTTTGTGCTGGAATGAACATCAGAAACTGGTCTATTATCACAAACATCACATAAAAAATAGACTTAAATGTATAGTTTCTTTATATTATAAGTTGGGTTTTATGTATATTTTCAAAATATCTCAGATAGAGAATCAGTAAGAAGTTTCCTTCAGGAAGGCAAGAGGGATCAGGGACACAAAGATCAGAGTCAGTGCAGAAATACGCTTTAATCCTCTAAAATGTTGGTAACCAATTAAAAATCAGCAGGGTAAGCATTAAGAAAATCAACTTCCAGTAAAGACATTTTTAATTATAACCCGTTACTTTAAACTGAATGTAACATTGAAATAAAATGAGGTGTTTATGCATCCATGTTATACATTGAATTTTTAAATAAAAAAATATCAGTAAAAGATTTTTTTTGAAGTAGAGAAGAATAATCTTTCGGTTTGGTATATAGATAATTTCCTGATTCACATATTTTATAAAACACCTGAACTAAGAGTTTGTTTGTTTTTCCCTTCCTTTTTTCATGGCTTAATGTTCGCAGTGGGCTTTAGGCTTCCCTGCAAGTTTTATAAACCTGGGTTTGAATGGAAACAAAGCCATTCTCGAGCACATATCAAGGTGCTCATTCGTGAGCCTGGATCGACATTTATTTTTTAATATTATCATGGTGGATAATCCTGCTTCACAGCGGCACGTTGAGCCAAACATACTCAAAATGTGCAGGGTCATCTTTGAGCACGCCATTTCACTTTACTTTCACCAGTTCACCACACTTCTTCCAGCAGTCCACACTTTCTCTGCTCTCTTTTTCTCATCGACTTTTCCTTCTTTCCCATCGCCCAGCTTGCCACAGGTTTGCCTGACACAGCTCATTGGCTAATTTGTATCAAGTGTAGCGTGGTCCCTGATGGCCCAGAGGGCTTCACCATATTAACAGGAGAAGCAGTGCAAGTGAATTTAGACAATATCATCAGACAACATGCAGTAATTTATAAATGTTTTAAATCAGGTTGGGTCCGGATTAGCCAGCTGGTGGATCCGGATCCGGACGATGGTCCGCTAGTCCGTGACCTCTGATCTAAAACAATCAAAACTAAAAAGTTTTAAGAAAAAATATTATTTTTTGTGTTGTTGTGACTGCTAATGCAGCTACAATACCACACTATTGGAGTTTTATTGTTGTTGTCTGTATTGTTGTGAGCAATGCAATTAAGTCATGCTTTACAACACAACTTTAACTGTAAACAAGCAGTATAGTGTAGTTGACTTTAACAAACAACATTAACCCTAGTCGGCCTCGGTGAACCCCAGTCGGCCTCAGCAGATGGCCGCTCACACTGAGCCTGGTTCTGCTGGAGGTTTCTTCCTGTTAAAAGGGAGTTTTTCCTCTCCACTGTCGCTACAAGCATGCTTAGTGTGAGGGATTGTATTTGAGTCAATGAGTCGATGCAATCAACTGGTTTTCCTTAGATAGAAAACTTTGTATCAATTTGACTGTATGATCTGGTTGAACTGTAAAGTGCCTTGAGATGATGACATGTGTTGTGAATTTGGTGCTATATAAATAAACTGAATTGAATTGAATTAATTGGCACTTAAACAGACTCTTTTCTGGGGGTCTTTTAGCTTAAATTTATCCATGATATTTTTTACTTTATTCTTCAAGAAAAAAAAGCATCTGCTGTCTACTGGGGGGACCTATAGCAACCTAAAATAGGAAATAAAAAGGCAACACTTAATATCTGTTTATGCCTTTGTTTATAGTGTAATCTGCTTTGATGAAAAACTAAAAGTTTTTATGATCTCATATTTAAGCATGCAACGCTAAGGAGACAGTTATAGGTTGCTCTTACTAGTTTAAAAGATGTATTAGATATATGTATGCAAATTAATTGGGAACTTTTAATTATGAGATTAAATTTATATTTTTTTCTTTCTGCAAAAAAGTACTAAAAGGCTAATGTGAAAAATAAAAACTGTGAACCAGTTCAAAAATTGCACCAAGAATTTGGTGGTTCACAGTTGATTAATAGGGATTTTTTCCCATCATTATTTATCATAGAATTATACAGACAAATGCAGTTATAAACTAAGCTAATATTTGTTTGAATATCCATTAGAAGAGTAACTCTGGCTTGATATAAAGTCTGTCATGAATTAATTTAAATTGTTTGCTTTCCTGCACATAAAGTTGGCTTTAAAACTTTTTCCTTTAGCCAAAGCCTTTCTAGAAAATAAATGTATTGATCCTTTCCCTAAAAATGAAGATGTTCTCCTCAGCTTTGAAAAGCCTCACATGACTCCTCCTAATATCATCCTACAAAAAATATCCCTTGAAAATAATGTGTAATGATACTAACATGAAAACTTTCCTTCTTTCTTGGTCAAAAGTCTCTCTGTCCAGAGCTGACTGTGCCTCCATGCGGACCCTAAACATAATTTTTATATGGTGCCATTTATTTCTGCCGTTATAATCTATCGCTGCAAGCAGTCTAATGATTAGATCAATTACGCACCTACTATATACTTACTGCAGCTCTGGCGATACTGTTTACTATTCTTTATATATGCATCATCAGGAGTTCCTAAAAGTGATCAAATAAACTAGTATGAAGTTTATTTACAGTCAAGGTGTCATGGGGATTATACTTTTTGTGTACAACTGCAACAGCAATGTGGAAATATCCAATAGTGCAAGAAAAACAAAAAACAAATAAAGTAGCTTTGATGAGTAGAAATAATTAAATTAACCTGTATAAAAACACTCCTGAGTGTTCCGTCAGTTTACGGTAGTCTTCTTATCTGTGTGTCAGTCTGGCCCAAAGATCAATACTTTTTTATGTAATAGTAATGATTTCTACACAGTTAACGACATTTTAATGCAATAAAGCATAATTTTATCATGAAAGTGTGTGGTTTGTTAATGTAATTTTATAGAAATCTTTATATGTGCAAAAAGTCCAAAATAATGAATTGTTCTTTGGGGGCTCTTAGATTGCCTGGGACCCTGAGCGGTCGTTCAGTTTGCTCATACTTGGGTCAGCCCTGTCAAAGCAGAAGCTAAACTTTCTACAGTGGACAGTGATGCTGGTGTAGCATCATTGAGGTGGTTGGGGGTGTTTTTAATAGAGCTATAGTGTTCCAAACAGGCGACGAAGCCAAATTCAAATCAAAAGTTGATAAAGCAGGGTAAAGTTAGGAAATGTTTTTAAGAAAGCAGTTTCAAATGGACAAAGATATAATGACCTAAAAGTAAATATACTTGGTACATAAATTAAACCAGCTTGATTTTCTAGTGGTCACTGTAGAAGCTGTGTCAGTGTTATTCAAGCCTGTAGCTTTTGTTTCATGAATATGTTTTTTGTTTTTTTTGTGTGAAACTGATTATTTTTGTTCTGATGCATGGATTTAAATACCTCAATGTAAATTTGCTCGTAATAACAATCATTTATCCTTACAAAATCTCAGATTTGCTATCTGCAGCCAAGCTGTCACTCCATTTACCGTTTTGTTTGAGTGAAGAACAAAATCTGCTGTCTTTGGAAAGCTGGTGATACTTTTGGACCCTTCCCAAAGCAGGACTTAAATACTTTTGTTTGCATGTAAACCTCTAACAGCAGTACCACTGAGACAGGGTATCGCTTTCAGATTTGACCATTTGCTCTCCATGGTGTGCGGTTTTCTTGGCCTTAGATAGATGAACGTTTTTCACATGGGACTAGAAAATTACCCTCTGGGTGTTTTCTTAGCGCTCCATCATCTTCATGTTTTATCCAGTCATCACGTTTTGGCCCAGCCTGCAGATTACAACCATTTGTGTTTGATGTGGGCAGGTGATGATTGCAGAGCTATCCATTTTCAGGGAACCATTATGATCCCATGCAGCCTGGCCCACAATGCCTCCAGGTTAAGATGGCTAAATTTATGTGACAGAGGGCAAAGTAAACAGGGATGTGAGGTTCCATATGATTTGCACCTCTCACTTTGGACAATAACTGAGAATAACTACAAGAATATAACTCCAGTGTCTTTTTTTTTAATGGATGAATCTCTCTGTTTATGAATATGTTACATTTTACACATCATCTATTGTTCTTATTTGTCTATCTTGTATAATTATAAAAAAATATAGAATATTTAAAATCTTATATGTTGCTTTTATTGCTGTTTTCATCAGGGGACAGCGAACTCTGGCCTGGTCTTGGCCGGACCAAACGCTGTTTGGACAGGAACTCACAGATCGTCAAAGCCAGCTGAAGACCACCGGGTCCCCCGGTCAGAGGACGGTCTTTATTAGTGAATGTCCCGGGCAGAAAGGGCAGCAGTACTGCAAGAGGCTGGTCCTGCATAATGCTCAGGCCAAGGATACAGGCTACTACCGCTGCTACTACAAGGACATCAGAGCCATCGATGGCACCACCGCTGTCAGAACCTACGCCTTTGTCAAAGGTGAGCAAGACTAACTCAGGACATTTCAATAAACCAAGCAGGGGGTTTAAAAAGTGCTTAAATGTGCAGCTACTGGGACTGAGATTTAACAATATTAAAAGCTTTTAACAAAAGACTTGAAGATGAAGGTGATGGCTCTAAGATTCATGCTGGTATTTATGTTTGAGACTTTTAGTTTGAGTTAAAACAGGAAGTAATCAAGATGTTCTTGGTGACCATAGCATCCTGGCATAGCTGTCCATCAATGAAGAGTTTATCTACAGTTAGTGAAGCTCTTTCCTTGAGTTTTCTTTGGATATTGGTCGTTCATTCCATACGAAGTTCCTCTTAATTCCTTTTATGCGTATTATTATGAGTTCCTTTTTTTTCACCAGGTTTTAATGTCATTTCACTGTCCCTAGTTCAGAGCAACGAAATGAACTCTCTGCATTTAACCCATCCCCTTGGGGAGCAGTGGGCAGTAGGCCGCCACTCCCCTTTTCCTTCTAGTGTTCAAATTTGGACACGTCTTTCGGTCCGTTGGTATTTTTAGCGACGATGTTGGGAACCCTGCCAAAAATCAAGAATACTTATTTATTCAATTTGAGAGGATTTCCTCTACTTACACTGATGCTCGCATTCTAGACTTCTGCTTTCTATCAGATCTCTTCTCTTATCCATCAAATTTCTGTTCATTGAGTCAGAGATATGCTCACAAACCTGTTGGCTCTGCTTGAGGATTTTTATTTGCTCTCTCAGACTGGAGTCAGATCATTGCCTAGCAACCTTTCCAGCCAACAGAACAACATCCTCAAAAAGGGTGGGCTTGTTTTCTTCCACTGAGTTGGCCTGTTGCTACTTACTGATACTAAAATTGCTTTTCAAAATAAAATCTAATGAAATACAAAGAATACATTTTAGAGAGAGCAGAAGTTTTGAATGTGAGCATTACATTTTTTTTGTGAAAATAGAGGAAATCCTTTCAGATTGAAAATGTGTGCTCTTGGTTTTGGCAGGAAAAGTCCTCCATATTTCTGCTGTCAGTTTGAAGTCTTTATTAGATAATTCTGGGTTTTCTTGAGGTTTTTCTATTTTATTACCATGCATGCCGTTGCTCTCTAACTCCAGAATGATTTATTTCATTGTTTTTTTATTATATGAGATCATTTCAACTTGGGGAGGTCAAGATATTGACAGTGTGTTTGAGGTTTTTTATTTTATTTATTTTGCAGTTTTTATCAGACTGGGTGAACTCAAGGCTGGCTTTAAGTCCTTTAATGTCAGAAGGCAGTATTTGAGGGGTGGATAGTTTGTTATGTGCTCAATAGTGGTAATTTCTGTCCCGGTAAACCAGTCCCGCTCTGCTTGGTTCTGTGGACGACTCATAACGCATAAGTTGTTAAAACATTTGTCCAGGTAGTGTTGAAGGTGATCCAGAGTCGCTAGCGGGAATTCAAAACAGGTCCCCCTCTTTTCCTTAATGTTGGCCTTCCTCTGCTGACAGGGTGCCGCTATGACCGTTATCCAGTTGTCTCACGGTTGCTTCCAGTCTCGCAGAATAATCTTTCTCCTGTAAAGAACTTATCACCAAACGGTCTCAAAGTTCTTTCCAAAAAATCTCCCAGTGTCCTTGTGTCAGTCTACTTGGTAATATAGAAGAATTGAACATAAGATTCAACAAAACCCAAACACCATCGCTTTTGGCCTTGGCCATCACAATGACTGGACCTTCTCATACAACAGATATCAATGAAACAACAATCCTCTATAGATGAAAATCAATTCCACATTTCTAAATGCTATTTCAATGCCAGTGAATTTAGGAAAAAAGACCAAGAAAGAGAGGGGAGATATGAGAACTTACCAATGAGATATCTCCTTCTTCTTCTACTTGACACTAGTTAAATCAAAATAAGGAACATTAGAAAAAAGGAAACTAATGAGAAAAACATTCACCCGTTCTCTGGGAATCTTGCAGCCAAACTTGTTATCCTTGAACATATGTATGTCAGGAGTCAGAACAGGGACAACCCCGTATTCAGGCAAGACAGACAGTGGGATAACTTCAAAAAGCGTTTATTAAAACACTGACAGATCAAACTAGCAGTAGTTGGGGCGTCTAAGGGCTGGAAAGTCTTGAGAGAAGAAACACAGATTATTGACCACGAAAACCTGATGAAGGATAATCTGAACATGTGAGTACAGTCCGTACCCAGAGAACAAGGGGGATTGGATGGTCCAGACACAGTGGTTTCTGTGTCACAGTGGTTTCTAGAAGAAGCCTAGAAGATCACAGAACAACAACGGAAGGCAGGATAATCCAGAGAATGAAGCCAAGAGACAGATCCAGGTACAGTCCACAAATAGAATCCAACAGAATCCAAAGACAGGTCAGGCAAGCAGATCAGAACAGGGACAGGCAGGCTCAAAGGTTCGAAGACAGAAACGGGTCAGGATCAGGCAATCAGAACATGATAATTAACACTAGAATAATTCTCCACCAAAGGCTCAAGAATAATCTGGCACTGACGACTGGGAGCAAGCAGTTTAAAAAGAAGCAAGAGCAGGTGGATCAGATGGGCAGTGATGAGAAACCAGGCAGAACTGGACAGGTGAATGAAATGAGTAGTTAAGCTAGTCATCATGACAATGTAGTCCTTTTTCATCCATGTTTACTCCATGTGTATAGATGTTATCATTTCTTTTGTTCTCTTATAGGGTGTTGGTTATGTTTTTGGTAGCAGAAGGAAAGTATCCATGGTCACTCACTGCAAGAATACAGCAACTGGTATCTGTTGGTGTATCTGAGACAGGTTGATAGAAAGTGAGAAGTTTTGCATTATGACGAACAAATAAAGAGCGCAGAGATAGATAAATTATTTATACAGGACATTATTTCATTTGTTGCATTTATATGTATACATTTTTTAGCAATGGGGTAATCCCACAGCTTTCCTCCTCTAAGTTTTCCCCTTTGTAAAATCACTGTAACCCCAATGCTGGCTCCATCAAGCAGAAAATCAAAACAAGAATCTGATTTTCCGGTACTTATAGTTTCTTTCTCATGTCATTTAAAGGTAATTGTGTTTGCAAAATGCAAGGTAATTATAATAATTTCATGTTCTGTTTTGACAGGACATCTCATTTCACCTATTTTCTTTTGCTTTCAGAAATAACTTTTTTTCCATCTCTGTCCTTTCCTGAGCAGAACGTGCAGCTTTTCACTTATGTTATCATTGGATGGTCCACAGGCAAACCTGGGCTTTTTAATTGAAAGAGATCCTGTGTTTGAATATTACTTCAATATCAAAGCCTCTGCTTCATTATTCAAACTAGAAATTGTTGAATTAGCTTTGGTTACACCCTGGAAGCTGGCAGCGTTAAAGTTTCGGATATTATAGAATTGAAAGCTTTGATAAAAACTGTAATTAATCACCCTATTCAGGTTTTTTCTTTGTGAATCGTCATATTTTATTAATTTCAGAGTAATCAAACTGATAACTGCACCAATTGTTCCTGCCAACACATCTAATTTTTATGTGCTGTTTTCTCATGAAGAACTGACAGCCATGATTTAAAGCTGGAAGCCTTGCTGAGGGGCTTATCTCTTTATTTTTTTTCTCTCTCTGCACCGTGTAAGAGATGTGCAATGTCCAGCAGAAGGAATGACAGAATATTGTCATGAAGGGGAGCCCCGCTGTCCAAACCACTCATGTGAAACGCCTGTTTACCCCCCGACTAGGTGCCAAAGCCACTGCTCAGATCTAAGGGGTGTGCTGATCACAAACAGATGTATTTGGAACCATAAATTCAACCCAGCAGGTGATGGGATGAGAGGCTGTTCATGTGGATTCAATTAGACGGGCAGATGTCCACAAAACTCTGAAATTCTCAATACTTTCTCGTCAAATAGAATATTTTTCTTTTTATTATGTTGTGTTATTATGACCTATTTGTTTAACTAACATCAACTTTTTTTTAAATCCTCCAGTTTGACTTATTTTACCAGTTTTTGCAGAAATATTCGCTGTTGGAGGATTTTTTTAAGACTCTTTTTAAAACACCCACAAACCTCCTGTTGGATTTCATTTAGGTTTCATTCTTGGTCAGAGTGAAGTTTTTAATTCTTCTTCTTTTGAAAGTTGTATGTGATTTCAGCTGTGTGCCTTAAGTGGTGAAATGTTAATCTTCAGGTCTGAGGGGGATCATCTTAGTCATTGTTATGGGATATCTACAGGTATTTATGTTGCTCTTAATAAAACATCTTTCACTATTTCTCGTCTCATTAAACTTGTTCTCTGGTTTAAAGATTTTGGATTTTTGATTTTGCAAACTTTGTGTTTAAATGAGTTTGATTCCTTTGGAGTCAGAAAAAAAGTATACATATGCATATTCATATGAATACATTTATTTAATTTCTTGCAAAAAGCATTCAAAGCCCTTGATCTTTTTATTTATTTTTATTTTTCATGTTACTAACACAGATTTTAATGCATTTTAGGATTGTATCCAGCCAGCCATCCATCTCTATTAGTCATTGAGTGATAGACAGGATCCCCCTTCAATTTATTACCCACATATAATGCACCACTAACGATTTTCTTCTAATGAGTGAGTAGAATAGAACTTAATTGTGTTTCAGTGGCAAAGCAAACAAAGAGGTTCACAAAAAACTGAACATGGAAAACAATAATAAAACACCAAAATCCATAGACTATATAGCAAAACAATAAACTAATCTTATACAATCTATAAAGAAAAAACAACCATGGGAATTAAAAATGGGCATGCCCTGGATAAACGAAAAATGTTCAAGACAAAAAGAAAAACAGAAGCCTAGTGTACAAAACTGTACAAAAGTCCAATAGTGTGTGAGTTGCTTATTTGCTTCTAAGATGTTTTGATGCATAATAATCCGTTAAGAAGAGGGATGAGACACAGCAAAGGTCCTGAGGTAAAAAAAGGCAGCCCTCAGAATGCTGTGCCACAGACTAATGGCTTCTCTGTATGGGGCCACCGCTCTGCTACTGTGCCACACAACCCACTCGCTGGTGCATTAGAGCCAAAAAAAAGCATTAATTGGAAATTAATGTTCACAGATGTTCTCCATTCAGACTTTCTGATCCTTAGATGTACAAATCTGGGCAGTAAATACCCTAAATATCCCCATAGCTGCATTTCAAATAGGAAACCATACTTTTTAAAAATATTTGTAAAAATCACTTACCATGTGTTTCATTTTTCACCATTTTTCATTTTAAAACTTGGGGATTTTTTGTGTTATGGGGATTTAAGGTCTTTCTTTAAATCCCACTGACAAAAACAACCTTATATTCATTTTACTTCCTTTGATACCGGATTTAACAATGAAAAAGCCCTTTTATTGAGAATCAGGTCAGAGCCGGGCTGCTAAACTCCTGGTTAATTTTAGGACCTCTTGTAACATACATCCTGATTAGACCTCCAACTGTGCTGATTGGAGTCTAATTCTTGGCAGTTCACTCGTCCTTAAGTACCCGTCCTCCACATCTGAGTAATCTCACATTATTCCACATTTCTATGTTTTTTCCCCCCTTCTCGTGGTAAATGTATGAGCAGCTTGGAGGTCTGAGATTTAGTCTGATCTTGTTTTCAAACTTTTGCCAGATTATTTGATGAAAGAGAATTAACTGTAAACAAGCATTACTATTATACGTAGCATTTAATATTCAGAGATTTAAGGACAAATTCTCATCACATTTTTTTTTTTTTTACCACCAAACTATTGTTTAAAGGTAATAATGACAGTTTAATATTTTTGTATACTTTCTGGGTGATTTTTAAATTGAAATGTCTTAATAATACAACATTTAAAGCAAATAAAAAAGGGCAATTTATCCAAAATACTCCAAATTCTCCAGCATTCTTTAAAGATATCATTAGGAACAAAACATATAAGATAAGAAATACAACATATCACATCTACCTACTAAGTATAATTTGCTTAAACACCTGGAAATGTACTTTTCCACCATATCCCACTTTTTTCAGTCCAAAACAAATCATTTTTTTTTCTAGTTTGTTTATTTTAATGTTTTATTCCAAGCCAGTGTGAAAACAAAAACAGTATAATATAATGTCAATTCTTTACAGTAGGTTTGGCGAAAAAAATTGAGAAATTAGGTGAATATGATGTCCTATGGTGTTTAATATTCTAAATAATTTAAATTCCTCTGAACTATATTGTTTGTACATTTTCAATTTTTTATGATTATAATTCTCTTATTCTGAACTTTGTTTTTTTTTTTAAATCTCTATAATAATAAATGTATTATTGTTAAAGATGTTACTTTGCTTATTTATTTCAATGTTTAGGTGGTGCATCAGCCAATCATCAGTCTATTTGTTTGCCATCTTTTTTGCTTGACACTCTTGAGTCCTACTTTTTTCCCCCCTTTTTTAACTTTAGTAGCTGTCATAAGGCCCAGAGTGCTGATTGTCCAACATAAATCTCAGAACTGTAGAAATTCAAAGATATTTCCTCAAATCAGGTCACTGAGAGATACTATTAGCATAAAATAAGCCCAGATCTTTAAGCGCTAATATGTTGCCTTGTTACATTATATTGTGTTAATTTTGATGTATATTAGAAATTTATTTATTTTTTTTTTGTTGCTAAATTCCTTCGACGTTAATCTCACAATCAATTGTTGTCTCCATCAATGTTTTTGGTTCTTTGTGCCTTACTGGTACCAACCTTGATGGTAACACTATTCTACTTTGATTGTGAGCCTACCTTTACTTATTTTTGTAGCAATTTATTTTTTTTTATTAGATACTTAAACAAAGTATAAAAGGTTACTGCTGAAGAATCAAAACAAAAAAGCAGGATGTAGCAGGACAATTAAAGCTGAATGCAAATTAATAGTTATAAACTTGTGACAGGATGAAAGCTGGAATTTCCTCCAAAGCCCTGTCGGCTGCTCTGAGTGAAATGATAGAAAAGAACAAAATGTCAGAGCTATTTTCCTACAATTGACACCTTGGACTGAAACTGTAGCGGGAGGATTAAACCCTTCGCCTGCCTGTCTCTCAGTTGGTATATAATAGCAGTTCTTAATGCTATTTACTGGTTGGACACCGACTGAGCCGCTGGTAATCACGATAACCACACTATCAGAGTCAGGGAGATCTGCGTGTCTGCTCACAAAGTTACCTCAGTAATGGCTGCCATTACTCCAGCAGGTTTCAAGATTACCTTTAAATACCCCCACGTCTCTGTCTGCATGCAGACCCTGTGCAGCCCTTCCTGATGAGAGGTGGACCCAGTGAAGGAGTGCAGACCATTTTCATCCCTCGCTCCGCCACGCATGTCATAGTGCCATGTCTGGTCACGGTTCCTGATCTCAACGTCACTCTCTACTGGGTTTGCTCTCATTTTTTCTGACTCCTATTCAGCCCTTGAAGTGTTTGGACATCATAGCTATTAAATCTCTTTTTTTCCATTCATAGTATTCTGGGCCTATGAACGCCAGTGGGATGAAGTGGAACAACAAGCAAGGCTGGTCTATTCCCAGATATGTCATCGACAGTGCGCCGATGGTCTTTGTATCATGCAAAGCCATAGTGGAAGGCCATCTTTACTCCTCTGACAACTACTTCATCCATATCACGGGTAAAAAAATGCACAACAATCTGGCACGGGCTGGTGTGAAAGGCTTGCGTTGCAGCAGAGTGAAAAAAAGAGTAAAAATACCATTCCACCTGGTTAAGGTGTCAGACTATTTGCCTTACCAGAACCAGCATCTGGTTCTTTAAATAGACTGTATGATGTTTGCTTACTTTAATGTCAATATATTATTATCCATAAAAGCAATATTATATTTTAGAGCCATAAAACCTTCAAATTTAATTGAACTTAGATAAAAATCATGATCTGCCTGTTCAGGCTTGATCAAAGCAGAGATTTTATTTTAAAATCCCCCATAAAAAAAAAAACCTCTGTAGAGATGCCTCTTTTAAATATGCATGGGCACAATTTGGAACCATTATATCCTATAGATTTTTCTTCAACATAGGACACATCTGTTTTCCTGATAAAAGTCAAATAAATGTGTGGTTGTAGCTGTTTCCATTTAGCATACAATTTATTTTGTAAGAAATTCTTCTATTTACAGCATGTTTTTGCTGATGCTTTTAAATTTTTCCATAGGGTACCAGTTTGTTAGATCCTGAAGGTAGTATGCTTAGACAGCAATTCCCTCGACTTTCTCTTCCTCATTGGGAACATTTTTATATGAAGACAAATTTTAACTGGAGACAACTGCTACGTTTTGCCCCCCACATATAAAAAACGGGTGTTATCAGCTTTAAGGCTTTTAAAAAATGTAACTTTTTTTTTCTCTTTGTTATACCAGGATCACTTCTAGCTTCTGTAAATATTTCCAAATAGCTTAATTTCTGTGTGGAAATTAACTAGTAGTCTCATGTCGACCAGCTGATCAGCTGTGCTCAGCAGCAAAAATGGAGACACAATAGGGCTGTACACTGAAAGAAAAAAAAAAACGTAGGTTACCTACTCAGTTTGTCTCGTATTCAATTAATCTTTGTTGTATTTGTATAGCACCAATTTACAACAAACATCATCTCAAGGCACAAAAAAATTGTATCCAAGGAAAACCAGCCGATTACATTAAGTCAATAACTTTGCAGGATTCCCTCCTCCTGGATGGGCATTTAGTGAAAATGGGCTTTTGCTTGCATTGTGTTGATTTTGCAGCAATCTGTCACAGCAAGCATGCATGCAGTGACAGCTGAGAGGAAAAACTTGCTTTTCACAAGAAGAAACCTCCAGTAGAACCAGGCTTAGTGTGAGCGGCCTTCTGCAGAGGCTGACTGGGAGTTAGCAGACATACAAAATGAACATAGAAGCATTGATTCATGAACAATTTCTATGTTAGAAACACTAAAGGTCAACTAGCTCCATAAGCTGAGCATATAGCTATGTCTAGGAGTGGAACAGGGCTAAACATTGAAAACTGGCCTAACATTATAATCTATAGTTGGAGTGGTTGACAGCTAATGCCTTCCTCAAGCATTATGTTACAGTTAAACAGAGCGACAGGCCAGATGAAGCTAATAGGATAAACAATGCAGAAGTTAGTTGAACTAACAAAGCATGCAATGCATCTCATTAACTTGACTTTAAACCATTGAAACATTATAAAGTGGTGAAAAATAAATCCAGTAACCAACCCTTGGTTAATATATACTTACAATACTTGAATGACTCCTGTTAAATTCAGCTTAACAACATGATCATGCTGTGTTCCCGTTAAAAAAATAAATGAGATGGGAAATCAGAGGTGGTGCGAAGCTTAATGTCTAGTTTCACAATAATTCCTTGTGGCAATGAGTCAACCAATTATGTCATAATTCAGAAAATGTCAAGGCTTTTATTGAATCATGCCATTTCCTCAAAAGCTACTCCCTTCTCTAAGTGGGGCACGAGCTATTATGGCACTAGAATGTGACGGAAATAAAAAAAAAAAAAGCAAGTGATGATCACATTTTAGACTCTGACTTGATGAACTTTCTGCAGAAGTTCCCTCTCATTGTGGATGAACTTCGAGGACCCTGGCCTAAAGCGAGATCATTCACCTTTCTCTACAGAGGAGATGAAAATCCTATCCCGCTGCTGCCAGCCAAACATAATAGCTGCATCAGTCAGAGGAGAAACAGAGTCTTCACTTTCAGCACTAATGGGGTGTTTCAGACAATGAAGCAATCATAGCGTATTTCACAGACATAAGTGTCATTTCCAGCGACTGCCAAAAGAGATGGTTCTATATCAGGTTCATTGGCCAGTGTCCAAAGTCTCTTAGCTTTCCTCTCTTCTCTTTAATTTAGACTTCATTACATTCTACTTTGATTTCTCCCAGAAGCAGTTTGACAGCTGAATGGAAATAGAAAGAACTTGTGACAGACAGTCCTTTTATAGTAGGGTGGTTTCTCTGGTCAAGAGGAAAGTCATTTCCTCAGGGCTTTACATGGAGGAAGGAAAAAAGGTTGCTGACAATGATCACAGTGACCTCTTTGATGGACTCACTGTCACTGTTTTTTTCTTTTTCCCGGACAGGAGGTAAGATTTACGAAGCCAAGCTGTTTCCTGAGGAGCCGGTAGAGTTGATGGTGGGGGAGGCTCTCACCCTGAACTGCACGGTGATGGTGGAGTTCGAAGCCGGGGTGGACATCCAGTGGTCCTATCCTGGTAAACAGGTAATCAACGGATGTTAGCAGCTAAATATTTCAGTTGGCACCAAATAATACTCTCTGCATGCTTCTCCTTATCAGACAAACAACTGGGTGGAGACTAAACCCCAGCGAGAGGCTTTGTCTCATGCCGTGGAGGCGGTAAATGTGCTGACCATCCACCATGTCAATGTCACAGACTCTGGACTGTACATCTGCAATGCTACCACAATGGAAACAAACAGAGTTCTCCAAACCCAAGTCATAGTTCATGGTGAGAATAGATTAGGTTACTAATGTATTCGGGATTGTTTTTTTAAGTGGTTCCAAATCCTCAGTTACTGTGGTAATATGTAAAAATTAGAGTTCTGACAACTCCAGTGGTGGTGTTCTCTAAGATGAGCATACCCCGTCAGACCAGCATACCCATAGTCAATACCTTTATCCCTTTAGTAACTGAAGGGATAAACTAAACAGATGAACTAAAGTTTAGTTTATCCCTTTAGTTTTGTACAAAAAATACACTTTACACTACCTCAACGGGCGTGTATCCCTTTAGTCATGAAAAAAACAAACTATTCAATTATGTAGTTTTTGGTGTTCTTCAAAGCGTATGGCGATCTCACCTTAAATTGTTTTTTGTACATAACTAAGGTGATACACGCCCGTCGAGGTAGTTTAAAGTGTATTTTCATACAAAACTGAAGGGATAAACACAAATCTGACATCTTGTGGATTTGTATTGACTATGGGTATGCTTGTCTGATGGGGTATGCTCATCTGACAGAACAGTGGCAATAGATATGCAACGTTTCAAAGAGCAATGGAGCTTAAATAGTTAGCACTGCCATATACATCATTAAGCTGTGATAAACTACCGTAAATTAGACAACAGATCTTAAATATCACCTCCTGCTCTCTGCTGCAATCTAGTGTTAAGTAATAATAATAATAAAGAATACATTTGGGATGGATAAAACAGACAGTTTATTGTTACATGCACAGTTATAAATAGTACAATATATACAATAAATAAAAATGTAAAGAAATAAGTATTTCTAAGACTACCTCCAATTGAACTTAATGTCTTTGATCGTGTAAACAAAACGTTGACGTCTATAAACGTCCCATACTGTATGAGCCAACTGATTTGACTGACACAGGCTTTAGATTTAAAAAAAAAATAAAAAAAAAAATCCAGATTTCCCATGGCTAACAGCAGAACGATAATATGGAGAAAAAACCTCTCAGTCAGTTAGATTTTTACTAATAGTTGTACGTTTTGTGAAATTTAACCAAAAGTATGGGGTCTGTCACAGATCTGCCTGTAGTTTGAATGGGCCGAACCACTAGACGCACTCACAACCTGCTTCTCCATGTTTAGTTCTGGTTCTAAGTATGCAGAGCAGGCTGGAGCCAGAAGACCTGAGTGGTCTGGAGGGTTGATACACTGATAGCAAGTCTGTGATGTATTTAGGTGCTAAGCTATTCAGGGATTTCTAGACTAACAGAAGTATTTTAAAGTCTATTCTCTGAGATACAGGAAGCCAGTCTAAGGACTTTAGAACTGGGGTGATGTGCTCTACTTTCTTAGTCTTAGTGAGGACACGGGCAGCAGCGTTCTGGATCAGCTGCAGCTGTCTGATCCACTTTTTGGGCAGACCTGTGAAAACACCATTGCAGTAGTCAATTCAACTAAAAATAAACGGTAGCACAACTCTCTTATCTCTACAGTTTTAACTTAAACTATAACTCTACAGATATAGATATACAGATATTTTACCAACGCTACTAGAGTTCAATCAGTACATGACTTCAGAAAGCAGAACAGAATGTAACATTCGCACACACTTATGGTGGCAAGCTACATTGTAGCCACAGCTGCCCTGGGGCTCACTGACATAAGTGAGGCTGCCGTAAACTAGCGCTACCGGGCCCTCTGACCAACATCAGTAGACAATGCAGGTGAAGTGCATTGGACATTGTGCAAGGACACAACAACACTGAAAACTAGAGGCAGGGCTTGAACCGTCAACCCTTCAATTTCAGGACAAACTCCTACACCCGACGCCACTGTCGCCCCAATGGATGGTCTCAACTTGTATTCTGTGACACTACTGCATATCTGTGGAGGAAATTTTGCTCCATTATTTTTGGAAAAGTGAAAAACATGTGAAAAATAAATGCGTTTTATAAGTGGAACTTTAACATATAATCAATCCAATAATCAGCTTTGAAAAACGTCATAAAAAAAAAAAGGTTAGAGGATAACTTTGCTGTTTTTTTTAGATTTTATACCGAATTTCCCTTCAGGGATTAATAAAGTAGAATTGAATTTAATTGAATATTTCCAAATGTTTTTTTTTTATGAATATTTTCAATTTTTGTTATTTTAATTTTCAGATTGTGTTTTCCGAAGTGCATTATTTTTATGAATTTCATTTTACAGATAATATTTTAGTTACCTTTGGAGCCAAGCTTTCCTCCAGAGTGCGTTCTTAAATCTTCCATCTCATTTCATCATATTATTCCAGTTATTAAAGCAAGTACTATAAACAGCATCTTATCCACATAAACTTGCAAGTAAAGATGAAATCAGTCAGGGTGGGAAAAAAAAAAAACACAAAAAATGTTATTTATCTCTTGAAAGTAAACAGATATTTTTTTATATAAATCTTGGAAGCTGATGGAAATGTTTGCCTCAGATCAAAGTTGTTTTTAACGTGTTAAACCACAAGAAGGGTATAAAAAAATCTTCTAAAAAAGCAGGTCAAAAACGGTGAATGTTGGGCTTTTTTTTTTTAAAGCTGTTAAAGCTCCATGTAAAAAATTGAATGTTTTGAATTCCAGAAAGGCCTTTTATCAACCTGGACTACAGAGACGGACCTGTGGTGGAGGTAACTGCTGGACAGAAGTCATTCAGATTACAGCCAAACGTCTCTGCCTTCCCCACACCTGAAACGCAATGGTAAGATAAGTCACTGTGGTGTTTACAAAAAGCAATGGGATATTTGCAGAGGCATAATTAGCCCTGACATGACAGCAATTTAGAGATTAACTGAGAGAACGGAGCACCTGAGCAGCAGAAGGTTTTTTTTTATTTTATTTGTGTTGCTTTAGATGTGTGTGTGTGTGTCTCCTTTCCAGGTATAAAGACGGTGTGTTGATAAACCACCGGCCAGAGTTTAAGAAGAAAAGGATAAGAATGCACTCTAACCACGCTTTGGAGATTAAAGATGTTTGTCAGGAGGATTCTGGGCTGTATGTGGTGGTGCTGAAAAACAGTGCCGCTTTGCTGGAGAGGAGGCTCAACATCACGCTGGTTGTCAATGGTATGTATTTGGTATTCTGGGTCGCAGATCAGATGGGTAACTTCCTCAAGGTCTCCCTGCTTCCTGGGATGGAGGTTAATTTAGGTTTAAGTTTGTTTTTAAAGTTTGTAAGAGACACCATGTTGACAGAAGCATGAAGAGACCTAAAATTTTCAAGAAATCCAAGGTTAGGAAATATCATGCCAGCCCAGTAAAGTTGTCTTTTTTTTATTTTAGTAAATATAACTTAATATTTGTTGAATATTTCTCCAAATCTTATCAAATCAGAATTTGATACATAAAGGTGTCTTTTCTAAGACCAGAGGTGTGCAACCTTTAAAGTCATAGGAAAATCCTATTTAAATGTCAAATCATTCTGGCTTAAACATGTATATAAATGTTCTCTTTATCAGACGATATTGTCCCAAAATTTTGAAAATTTGTATAAAAAAAAAAAAATCCTGTCTTAAAATCTGTGGGGGTTTTTTTTTCGCTATCTCATGCAGGCCAGTTAGTTATAGGTCAGTTTGTACACCTAAATTCAGCCAATCATATATCAACAGTCATCTTGATTCATATGTTGCAGCTAATATACGAAACGGTTGAAATAAGAAATAACAATAATTTCCTTTCCCATTGAGTTCCGTCCCAGTGTTCACAGGGATGGACATCTGTGTCTTCGGCAGTCGTAGAGCTAACAGAACTGGCGAGGCAAGGGCTGAAACATGTGCGGCTGTAAGCCTTCTACACCAAACCAAGCTTCTGCCGCCCTGGCGTCCTCTTCCACAACATCTTCGTCCCCGCTTTCCTCCTCTGAATTAAAAATGTATGACAGTGGAGACTCATCCACGACCTCCGACACTAAACTCTCCTCCTCTTGCATGTTTCCACTGTCCATAGTGTTCCTTGACAGCTTCGTTTCTAGGTCACTAATTTAGTGCTACTTGGTCCCAATGTTATTTTTCATTGGGAACCTACTAGCACTAAGTTGCTAACTGGTTAGCAAGATACTTTGAAGAAACCGGCCACAACCAAACTTACTTGCGAATCATCCGCCACAACAATCCCGCCCTCTTCATAAACGACCAATCACATTCACTTAATTCGTTTAAGGTTGTGCACCACTCGGAAGAATTCGGAAATGCAGCGGCTGGAACGGCCGTTTGCACACGACTTTAATATCCAAAAGTTTCACATTCAGTCCAGCTACAGAAACTCTTCTAGAGTTGCCACCATTACATGAGCTTTTTTAAAGAGAGAAAAGATAGAATATATTAAATACATATCTTCCAAAGCAGTTTTTAAATTTTAGGTTTTATACTTAAGGAAAAAACTTTTATTACATCTTAAATCTATATTTTCTGTTATATTTAGAGCCAATTATTTTGGAAATTCAATGCAATTACTCAATGGAGGAAATGCTAACCAGCTTTTATTAGGAGATTTTTTTCCAAAGATTAGCTATCCTTATCCTTTTAGCCAAAGTAAAGGGAGCTATTGTCAAGTGTCTAAAAAGCCAATTGTAGCTCCAGACTAAACCTTCTTTATATCTATATTTGTTTTTATTTGTTGAAGTAAAATGAGAAAAATGGTTCTAAGGATCTGACAAACCCAAAACAAACAGGTCTCTCTTCAAAAAAAAAACACAAAATTGAAAAATGTGTCCAAGTCTCCATGAGCCTCTTTTCTCGCTGCCATTTTCTTGTGGTTTTACCCTCCCTGTTGATTTTATACGTCAGCTCTCTTGTTCTCCAGTTCCTCCAGAGATCTATGAAAAAAAAGCTGCAGCTCCTTCCAGTCCTTATCACAGAGGCAGCAGCCAGACGCTAAAATGTACTGCCTACGGACTTCCTGCGCCCCACATCAGCTGGCAGTGGAGAGCCTGGGGGCCGTGCAACGTCAACAGCACAGAAAAACGACTGTAAGAAATACTTTTGTCCTTAATAGATAAACATGCATGACTGATTGATAAACTTTGCAGTTTGGGGATCTATACAGGCTAAATATAAAACTCTTTCACTGAGCATTGCCCTGGGGTTTCTCTTTCTACCTCTATCTCCACTGAAGGGCACAGCGTGATAGAATGGATTTTTTCACACAGACCATATTTACTTTTGTTCCTATTTCTATAAGCCTCCATATTCTGTCTGCTTCCACCTGAAAGTCCTTCAGATAGCTGCACACCTCCACTATCTTCCCCTCTAGGCTTAATTCCTGCAGTAATCACAGCTCTGACCTTTCTATGTGCATCTGCAACACGAACCCCAAATAAAGCGGGCAGCAAAGATAGAGAGACACATGAACGAGTTGCATGTTTTGGGAAATGTTAGCCTAAGCTCTCCGCTTCATGTTCTTCCTGCTACATTTAAAGTGACATTTCATGGACAGTGACTGATTTAAAGCTGCTTTGACCTTTTCTAGTGTATCAGAGTTAAATGTCCTATTTAAAGACGGCAGTTTTGGATCCCTTGGCTTCCAAACAAACACTTTTAAAACTATGATTTTAAAATAAGTGTTTTATTTGGAGCCTCAAACATATGCAGAGACTTTCTGATTACGGTTTTGGATAAAGTAATAGTTTGACCTTTATTTTAGACAGAAGCTATTCCCAGCTGTGAGTTCTGTGTGATGAAATTCAGGCTGTACATTATGCAGATGAGTTGCTGAGACTAGCAACAACACTGGATTCACCCAGTAGTAAAACAGAAATTAATTTGCAACCACAAGCTATGAATTAAAAGGTGGTAATCTGTTTCCATGTCATTAAAGGTCGCAGTTTCAGCACATTCTACTGCTGAACTGCTGAACTTGTCCGGTACAGAAAATCAATCTATCAGACAATCAATCAGTATTTCAATAATTTTACTAATTATTGCTTACTACTAGTGGATAAAATGATCAAAAGCATCATTATATGAATCATTGCACTGTAATTAGAAATTAATTAATCTTCCTAAGGAAGGGTTTTATTTCATGGTGATTTATGGCATTTGTTATAGAAAGATTAATTATTTTTATGGTGCATTTCATTAGTCACAGGTGGCTGGTAACCAATTGCAAGTAGGAAAACCAGTGAGATTTATTCATTTATTTCAGAACATGCTTACAGTTTTTACCGTTTCATGCCTTTCAGCACTAAATTAAAATGTTCACAGATAGAGGTAATACGGCTCTATGTTTGTCGTTCTAGTTTGTAGAGATAACGCTGTTAGATTGTGACCTCTTACTTTCCCTGTCAGAATGTGGACCTCAGGGAAAGGTGTGGTTGTAGGTCCAATGGGGAAACATGGAAATCAGTTTTTTAATAATAAAATGTGGAAATAAATGATTTAACACCTTAAAAAAAAATCTATTTTAAATAGATATCACCATTATATTTTAGATTTCATTGTTCAGGATTTTATGGAACTTGTAGCAAAGAGGAATAACTATCTGTATAGATATTCCCAGTTAATCTAAATAATGAACATCAGTCACTTTATCAACAGTACGTTAAACAATACCAAGGAGGCGGCATTAAGAATGTCTTTACTAATTTGTATAACAAATTAAATACACATTAATGCTCTCAATAAACTCTAATATTCACACTCGGCCTTGATGCTACAGCACTGTACTGTACTGTCGCAGCCCAAAGAAGGCTGATGAGTCACTACGTCACAATTTACTAACAGGAAAAGCAGCTTCTGTAACATTAGAAGCCTGGCTAGATTTGTGGTACACATATGGAGAAAAAAGGCAGGACTTTTGCTGGACTAAAACCTGAAAAGTCCCCGGTCAGATTGCCATATAAACACCAGCTATGGCAGTCCATCTGAAGCTATAATCAGGGAGGTGACGGTACATATCTTCTCTGTTTCAATGCCCCAAATATAGAGCTAGTCACTTACATGTAGCAGCTAATTTGATAAGTGTAAAGTGTAAAGCCCCTTTTTAATGCTGGTTAAAAGTGTTTTAACTTTTTATCCATCCTAAAACTATGATGAGAAATGAGCAAATTGATTTTTTTAACCTTGATGCTGCTAATTTTATATAAAGCTGCACAATATTTGGTTGAATCAAAGAATAGAAATTGATTCAATAAATCCAGTTTAGTCAGTGATCTATTTTTGTTGTAGTAACACAATGTTCTCAGCACCATCTGGGTAGTTTATCATTTCATCCAATTGTGTTTCCTTTTAAAGAAGATTACTATGATTAATAGCCTATGTGCGCTTACATTAGCTACACAATGGAACAGCTCCCCAGTAAAAGCAACATAAATGTATGCCAAATCCAGATTTACTTTGTCATTAGAAATCATGTTGCTGTATTATTTCTGCAGATTATTAAAGCTATAAAGTAAACCTATTACCTTCTCCTAATGTATAAAAGTTGCCTTTGGGCAGGAATGCTGAAGGAATCCCATTTCATGTTTCATTAGCTCTGCTATGATGTTCACACTGTGGATCGCTATGGTACAAATGGTTGTTTCCATTAGTTGCTAGGAAACCTGTGATAATTGACTTACAGGCTAACCTGCCTTATTTTAAAGCCTAGGATGTTTTGTTTTTTTCCACGTTTCTGAACTCTTTGGGATTGATGCATATAGGGATGTGTTTCCCTGCAGAATCCAACGGGACAGGAAGAGCGGGAGCGACAGGATGGCAGACTGTCAGAACTGGCAGGAAATTGACTCAGAAAACGCAGTGAATGAAATCGAATCTGTTGAGACGTCTGTGGAAGTGGTCGACAATCAAGAGAAGGTTCATGGCAACTTTTTTTATTGTTTGAGAAAAGACCTGCTTATTCGGAAATGTAAAGCTATGTTTGGCTATTTGTAGAGAGGAAACATGATTTGTATGATAAGATTGTTCAAAAACCTGGAATATAACTTACTTTTAATTTAGACAGATTAACTTTAGAAGAAAGTTCATCCCAAAAATAAAATGGATTATATTTATGGATTTAGACTTGTAGTTAAATTTGGCTGTTTTTATGTATTAGTCCAGATTTTTCAGCTTCAAAACAGAATAATTTGCCTGTCAAGACCCATCCTCACTGTAGAAATATTTAGAACAAGCTTCCTCTGCAGACTTCCTCTAGGAATTGGTTATGAACACATCCAGACACGTGTGTGAGTGGCGCATTTATACAGCACTTCTATTAAAGGAAATGGCCACAATAATGCATACTCATGCTCTCATATGCAAACATCCTGTTTCTTTCAGTCACACCAGATTAAAATCTGTGGGTTTTTTGGCCAGTCAGCAACAAACCTGGTCTAAATCCGTCTGACAGCAGACTCTGCTTCCTTTTTGAATTTGCGCTCTACTTCTCTGTGAATCCAACTCTCTCCTTCATTTTCTCTCCTGTTAGATTGTGAGCAGGCTTCAAATACGAAACGCCAGTGTTTCAGTCTTCTACAAGTGCTCTGCTGAAAACAAAGTGGGCAAAGATGAGTTTCCAATCTACTTTTATGTGACCAGTAAGTATGCTTGGTTCCCACACAAACTGGCCACATAGTTCGCACACATCTTTATAGTCTGGGCTGTGGAGTAAAGTTAAATTTCTGGGTGAGAAATGGTTACGTTTAGATGATTTTAACAAACAATTTTTTATTTACCTGCATGGAACACATTTTAAAATATTTTCTAACTTAGAACTTTTTTTTCTTAAGCCAGTCTGTTATTTTAAAAGCTCATTTTTGTATAGTGTTTATATAGCTTTTCATTGGATATGAACCTATAATTTAAAACCATTTATTTCTCTCCAGAACCGAAGAAAAATCTAATATCTGATGCCTGAAGTTAAAATAGAAATCAAACTTTTGATTTTCATTGTTTTTTAGGGGGTATATGGTTACATCCACCATTAAACAAACGTTTTCCTGTCTCCTTAATTCTTCAGATTTTGTCACATGACCACCAGAGATCATATTTAAAAGAATTAAATTTAGTCTTTCAAAAAGAGATTTAAAAATTGGGTCCTGTTTCCAGTATTGTGGGATATTTCAATCATCCTCTTATCAAGTCTGACTAGTTTACTTGTACCCACTGAAGACAGAGTCCCCACAGCCTGATGCTGCCACCACCATGTGCCTTTTTTTTGGTTTGTTTTGGGGGATGTCTCTAACATTGGGAGTTCTTAATTCTCTCAATCATTAATATTCTTTTGATCCCCTCTCATCCATAAAAGTCATTTTTGTAAAGTGCATGACTAAAACCTGCCCTTTGAAACAGATTCCTTCCCCTAAGCTGCTGTTTTTTTGCACGTCCTGCAAAAAAACTGCTTCTCGCCTGTTATTTCAAACCTTTCCTGTCCGGTTAGTTCAGGTCGACTTACATGTCTTCACCCTCTTAATGTTTAGATACATTTTTTGAGCTTTATATAATGTTTTATTACCTAACTGAGTGAAACTGATGATGTAGTATACATAATTGTACATACATGTCTTATCCTGTATTCCTTTCTGTTTTCAAACAACTGTTAAATAATTTTACTGAGCTGTGATCCCCCCAGCAAAACACTGCACTGGAAAAAAGATCTAGAAATAAGAAAAAAAATCTTAAATTAACTGTATTTACCCTTAATTTGAGTAGGTAAATTAGATAGTTTGCCAATGGAATGAGTATTTTTCCTCTTAAAATAAGATAATTAGATAATACGCACTTGAAATAAGACAATGCAATTATGTTTTCTTATTTTTAGTGTAAATTGTCTTGTTCCATTGGCAAAATGTCTCTTTTGCCTCCTCAATCCACTAATCACTAATTTTAAGAAAAAATTACTCATGTAGATTTAGATTTTTTCCAGTGTAAAACAACAAGAAAATTCCCAACAGTCTTAAATGTTACATTACAATGTTAATTTTTTTTATTGGTGAGTCTCCAGGTTGTCTACTAGTATATCACCACTCTATAGAGATACTTCAAACAAAAGCCGCTTAATCTCTGGTCACAGGCCTCTGGAAAACCTTTTATGTCCTCTTTTATGTTGTTATCCAGTTGCATTGTCTTTAAAAGCAACACCTTTTATAAAACTTTTTTACATTTTACTGCCCCCTTTCTCTCTCTATCTACCTTTAAGCCATCCCTGAAGGTTTCAGCGTGGATGTTCATCCCTCTGAGAATCCCCAGGAGCAGGAGAAAGTCTCTCTGTCCTGCAGTGCTGACAACTACACCTATGAGCAGCTGCTGTGGTACCGCCTTAACCCCCAGGCTCTGGAAGACCAGCAGGGCAAGCCTCAGGGGGTGGACTGCAGCAGCGTGCATCATTACGCTGAACCTCTGCAAGCAGAGCCCTCCTTCCAGCGACACTCAAACAGCTGGGTCCTGGAATTCACCATGGAGTCCATACGGCTGCAGGATGAGGGACACTATGTGTGCAAAGCTCAGGGAAGACGCAGCGAGGAGAAACAGTGCCTGTTTCGATACATCTCTGTCAAAGGCGAGTAATAAAAGGCGCTAAAAGCCCCAAACGGAGAGATTCACACAACAAAGAAAACACTTTCACTTTAGCTAAAGCTCTTCAGCTCTCAGTGTTAAAAAAGAAACAAAAAAAAAAGGTAAGGGCCACAACAGTGAGGAGCTGGGCTGCAAATGCTGGAGGCTTCCAATTACACACAGTCAGTAAAGCCCACGCTTCTTGGTACCCGCATCCACACGTGACACAGAGGGCACCTGGTGTTTGCACAGCACAGATATGTGCTGATGGAAAACACGGAGACTCCAGGGCAGACATGTTAAATCCAAGTTTCTATTTATTTCTGTTTACCTTCACAGCCCTGGAGGCGCCGAGGTACAAGCGCAGCCTCACCAACCAGACGGTGAACGTAACCGAGTCGCTGCGGATGGAGTGCGACGTGGAGGGCAGACCTCTGCCCCGTCTCTCCTGGTTCAAAGACAACCGGCCCCTGCACCAAATGTCAGGTGAACAAGGCGGCCCACGTGTGCATTTACCCGACAGGTTTAAACTCACACACAGCGAGAGGATTGGGCTGGAGAAAATAAATCAGGGGCTTGGAGCTCTGAACACCATACTGTATATGGAAAAATGATTTCAGAAAAGCAGCGGTGAAACAACGAGAGATGATGCACATTGTTTTCTCTCTCCAATTTTAGCAGTCATCTAACCTACATAAAATACAGCTTAGTAAGTTAATAAAGTGTATATATATATAAAAACATCTATTTCTTTCTTTCACTTTATCTATTACATAAAGTCCTGATAAAATTGATTGACATTTGCAGTGGGTCAGTATGGGTTTGACCGACAGATAATTCCTGGTTTGGCCTTGACAGCATGTTAAGACATGTAGGTTGATGGAATAATAAATGACACCTGCAGTTTGAAGTCTAGACCTCTGGCAAAGATCTTTATAAATCATGAAAGGAGAAAGAGCACCCACCCCTCCCCTTCCCTGCATGAACCAATAATCATCCTAGATTTCCCCCACAGGGATCCAGCTGCAGGATTCAAACCGTACGCTGAGCATCCAGCGGGTCACAGAGGAGGATGCTGGCCTCTACACCTGCACCGCCTGCAACCAGCGAGGCTGCGTCCGCTCCTCAGCCGCCGTCAAAGTCATCGGTGAGGCAGCTGCACACGCAGACGAGCTCTGTAGCGCACTGAGGTCTGAAGTCTGCCCCCCAAGCTCCTGCCTCACACACACAGCATGCCTCAACCCTGAGACCTTTGACTGCTGAAGTTTTATGCTTACTCTGATGCACTGCTCTCCACAATCAAATTAAAGTCATCGACTTCTTGGACATCTTGTATGCAGAATGAATAATTTAACAGGATTGCTGGAAGTGCTTCCAACACAAATACCTGAAAAGAGTCTGCTCAGCACACTGATTTCAGCACAAGATTTAGTGTCAGAGAGACGGGAAGATGCTTTGTAACACAGCACCCCCTGTAGGTGGCACAGATGCAGAATTTTGTGACTATAAATGACTGTTTTCCTGCTTTTTCTAAAGGTTCAAGTGACAAGGCGAACGTGGAGATAGTTATCCTCATCGGGACTGGAGTCATTGCCGTTTTCTTCTGGGCTTTGCTCATCCTCATCTTCTGCAACGTGAAACGGGTCAGAAAACCTAACTACTCCTCCTGTCTATTTGTGTTTGTTAGAGAGATTAAAAGGTCCAGGGGCCTTAGACATTCCCAATTTCTGATCGACTTTAAGCCTTAACTGTAAATATTTGTCTCATTCCACATAACTTAGAAAAATACATTCATTTTAACTCTCTTTTTTTCTGAATTTTTGCTTGCTTCTTATTGATTTCCTTTAATTTCTTGCTGAAATTTCGTAATAGTCATGATTTTGGTATGTCATGATAAATGATTCTAGAGGAGTTGATTTAAACATTTTAAATTCCCCCATTAAAACTGTAAAACTTCATAAAATACGTAAATAAATTGGAAAAAACGTTTTTTATTTAACGTATTGAGGTCAAAAAGCCATCCAAGGGAAAATGACCCCAATTAAAAAAGCAATTAGTCCCTAAAAGTACATCTATCCATGCCAGTTTAACCGTATCTTCTGCTGAGTAGCTATAAATTATCCACATTAGAGGGATTCTGAGCCTATTTAAAGCCTTTACACTGCAATTAATTGCTGTCCTTAGTTTAGATCAGCCACAGCCTCGCTAAGCCAGTAGATCTGTCTTCTGTACATTTTATCAGACAGGCTTCCCATTTAATTTTTCCTTTCTCTGTTCACGTTATGTGAGCCAGATTCCTTCATCCTGTCCTGACCTCTAACCTCTTGACCTCTGACTGCAGGTTAACCCAGCTGACATCAAGACAGGCTATCTGTCAATCATAATGGACCCTGTTGAGGTGCCGCTGGACGAGCAGTGTGAGTACCTGCCCTACGACTCGTCACAGTGGGAGGTCTCCAGAGACAGACTCCGGCTGGGTAAGCATCTTGGGAAAAGTCCAGGTAAAGGTGGAAAGGAAGGCTGTGTGTGTGGAATTAGAGTATTTGCCACCTTGTGGGGACAATGTAAGGCCATTTCGCAGGAATATGTTACTTTGAGGGGACTTAAGGGACTTAAAAACGATCTAGAAATAAGTAAAAATTCCTTAAATTAAGTGTATTTAGCCTCAATTTGAGCAAGTAAATAAGATAATTTCCCAATGGAATGAGTGTTTTTACTCTAAAAATAAGATAATTGGATTATATGCACTCAAAACACGACAATGCAATTGTTTTTTTCTTATTTTTAATGTAAATTGGTTTGTTCTATTGGCAAAGTGTCTCCCTTACCTCCTCAATTCAAGAATAAATGCACTTATTTTAAGAAAAAATGTCTTGTTTAGATTTCAATTTGTTGCAGTGTGGGTTTAGGGTTAGGTTTAGGACTAAGGTGTAAATTAAGTATAGGTCAGGGTCCAGTATATGTTGTTAAACAGTAGGGTGAGGTGAGGGTCTGTGTTGGTTCATAGAAATTAATGGGAAATGTATGAAAATCAAAGCAAAATCCTGGTAATGTGCAAAGTGTGTTGGTGAAAACATACCCAGGCATAGTTTAGCCCAAATTGATGAGAGAATCTAAATTGTTTTTCCATTTCCAAATTCTATAACAGCCTGCATTTACATCACAGCCAGCTGTGCTGAAAGCTGCCAAGTAGAGTGTTAATGTTAAAAATGTCCTCATTTCCAGAAGAGTTTTTTAAAAACACCCCAAGGAAAAGCATCTGTTTCACAACAGGATCTTATGGCAACACTTATTTCGTTCCCAATTACAGCTCAGACTCTGCACTTCACATTATCATTCCTCTCACTTGCCATCCCACAACTGTTTGCATAAATCTTGACATTTTTGCACATTTTTTCTCTGTTTCGTTGACAGGAAAAGTTTTAGGACACGGCGCCTTTGGAAAAGTAATCGAGGCATCGATCTATGGCATCAATAAGAGCAACAGTTTAAACACGGTGGCTGTTAAGATGCTGAAAGGTGAGACTTTTGGTTGAGTTTGTGCCTGTTTTATGTGAGTTCAGTGCTTTAAGAAGTTAATGAAACACACAAAATGGAGGTAAATTTAAACCTTTACGGTTAAAACAACTCATAAGCACAAAGCAGGCTGCTTGATAATGTGATTTATTTGTATTTTATCAAATGATTTTATGTTCAATTCAATCATTATTTTTCATCATTTAATTTCATGGTTTGGTATCAAAGTCTGTTTCTGATTTACTTTTACCTCTAAAATAGGTTTTTACTTTCCTGATTTTATATCCTCAACTGGTTGGGTGAGTCGTGGTGTCCCTCAGGGCACTGCTTGTTCTCCATTAAAATGTTCCAGTCAGCCCTTTTATTGCAGCCATGATATTCCCAAATTGTCCCTAACTCTCATCCTCTAAGCTTTTATTTTGCTATACTTGTGTCCCTAAATAGACATGTGTAAAAGAAAATGTGATTTTTTTTTTAAACTTCCTCAAAAAGCTGATCTTTTTTTTTATATTTTTTTATCTGCTAATTAGAATTGTTTATTATGACAGTAAAGTGAATGTATCTAAAGTGCATCTAGCATTGAATAGGACATTATGAACATCTGCTCCTTTCCTTTTAGAAACTTGAATCTTTTTCCTTTAAGGGTTTTACATGTGATCTTTAATTTAGGATTTAATACAGGGGTCTGCATTCTTTAAAGTCCAAAGAGACAGTTTCGCTTGAGTCCCAACTAAATAAAATAGTCGCAAATACTCCTTTTTATTATGGTTTGTGAAATATCTGCTGAAGGAAAAGTGTTGCCATTTTGAAGAACCAAAATGTGGTTTATATTTTTAGGTTTTTGAATAAAGAAAACCATAAAACATTTGTCTAAAGAGGAAAAGTGGATTTTCTGGATGTGGATATCAGTGAACATCCATCCATTCATT
The DNA here is from genome assembly GCF_000732505.1 of Cyprinodon variegatus. Lineage (NCBI taxonomy): Eukaryota > Metazoa > Chordata > Actinopteri > Cyprinodontiformes > Cyprinodontidae > Cyprinodon > Cyprinodon variegatus. Next base: position 650,524 of record NW_015150878.1, on the reverse strand, counting down.
TTCCATCACGTTTATCCTGGCTGGGGTCGTAAGGGGTGGTGGTGTGTATCTCCAGCAGTCAATGGGTGAGAGGCGGGGTACACCCTGGACAGGTTGCCAGTCTAATGCAGGGCAACAGAGAGACACACGGGACAAACAACCATTCACAAACACACTCACACATAAGGACAATTTAGAGAAGCCAGTTAACCTAACAGTCATGTTTTTGGACTGTGCATGCTCAGGGAGAACATACAAACTCCATGCAGAAAGATCCAGGGACGGGAATCGAACCTAGGACCTTCTTGCTGCAAGGCAGCAGTGCTACCCACTGTGAAGCCCTCAGTGAACAATTATTAATATAAAAAAAAAAAACAATAAAGCACATATTTTCTAAGCTAATGATTCTAAAAAGACATATTGTTGTTTTTTTCCTGGCATTAATGCTGTGGAATTTCAATCTAAATATTATTTTAAAAAATCTGCAAGCGGTTCTAAAACTGGCATGTACTATGTTATATTCAAAACCATCCAACCATGGCTCTTTATCATTTTTAGCCTCTAGCAATTGTAAAAAAAATCTAAAAAGCCACTAGTGGCTGAGGAGCCTCAGGTTGCAGACCCCTGCTCTAATAGGAATTATAATATCTACAAGGAATGCTGATTATATATGCTGTTGCTCATAAAAAAAATCTAATCATATTATCATTTTCACGACTAGGGCTCGGCAATTAATTGCATTTACAATTAAATTGCAATTTAACAAAACAACAATATTAGGACATTACATTTCTCACTCCACCCCTTTAGGAGGTGGAAAAACCTTTGAAAGATAGAGTTCATAAAAGTAGAATTAGACACTTTTACACACAAAGGCTCTGTTTGAAAACCTGTGCTGCATCCTCCAAGGACGCGGTCTACCTAGACTGGATCCATCGAAGTCCTTGAAAATAAGGAGACCGGAAGTGTTTTGGCTGTGAATTCAAACAGGTCTACCCTTCCGCGGGAAAATTACAGCCAAACCCATTTACACAGTAACAGATAAAAACCTTTAGATAAATCAAACATTACCGCCACATAGCTGACTCTATAACCATTAAAACAACTATTTTCATTCATTTCAGATGGAACTATTCACAAACTTGTGTTATAGCAAACTGAACTTCCAATTTTCACCACTGTTCGGCGCCAAGTAACCTTTCCTCTGATCACGGCTTGCTTGGTCTCGCAATGGGTAAACCAAGGAATCCGAGGATACATCGGACCCGTCCTTCAAATCCGGCAAAAAGAAGGACGCATTTTAAGGCCGCATAACGAGGACTCTTGGAATCCGACCAGACCTCGGCGCCATGCTATGACGTCATCGTCCTTTGAATCTGGCCTTCTAAAGATGCGTCCTAGGTTTTCGAAGAGAGTAGAGAGTCCTGCAACAATGGACTATGGGCAAGCAAGCATTCAAAACCTGAAGTTAACTGCAGTTTACAGTATTCAGTTTTTAGTAAAGTATGCAAGCATATCAGTATCTATTTAGCCTTTATTTTGTTTCTAAGCTCATGATATTTAGTTTACAATGAGATCTACTTCTATTGTTGACTTCCTCTACAAGTCACTGCATTTGTTCCCTAATTTTCTTCCAATTTTTTTTTGACTGAATGCTTTAACTTATTCAGTAACATCACCAAGCAGGGCAACGAAAACTGACTTCATTCCTATAATTGCTACAAGCTTTGGGCCCTAAATACAACACATATTTATTGATACAATGCATACTCTTCTTGTCTTTGCTGTGCATCTTTCCCTGAAGCTTGGAGAACTCAGGTGTTTTAGATAAAAACAGGAAGCATGGCTTGAAGAGGAACAACACAATGTGAATTATGGCTGATTACCCATAACGTTCGCTCTTCCCAGGGAATATTCTCTGGTTTGAACTCTGCCTGGATCACAGCTTTTACAGGACCCCAGGAGAAGCTTTAGAAAAATGTGTGAAGCTGTAAACAGCTTCAAAAGGAGGTTCAGAGCTGGGTGCTAATCAGCCGCACCTGCAGAAAGCCAAAAAAAAAACCTCTGCGAGCTTGTTAAAATAATTGTTCATGCTTCCACTGTGAGTGAGCAGAAACGTGGGGGTGTAAATGGAATGACGGCACCACGGGAAAAAAGCACGGAGGTCTGAATTAAGGATGTGTGTGTGTGTGTTGCAGATGGAGCCACGGCCAGTGAGCACAAGGCTTTGATGTCCGAGCTGAAGATCCTGATTCACATCGGTCACCATCTGAATGTGGTCAACCTATTGGGAGCCTGCACTAAACCCAACGGTGGGTCCTCAGATTACCAGTTTTTTTTATGCTTTTGTGTAAAAAAAGAAAAGAAAGAAAGATTCAAATCCCCTGAAACTTTTCATATTTTTATACCAAAATATATATATTTTTAAACAGTTGTACTTTGTTATGGAAGGAGAAGTCTACAGGGGTTTAAACATAATAAGAAGTAGTTCATAAATACAAATCAGAAACATGATGTTATATTTATTCCTTCATTTAGCCAATCTCTGCAGAGCTGCTGTAGATGCAACTTCAGCTGCTGGTATTTTGGTATTTTGGGGTATTTCTCAAACAACCTGGAGTATGATCCTCTGACATCAGCTGTCATGCCATGTATCTGTCAGCATAGATCTGGTCCAGGGGTGGAAAGTAACGAATTACATTTACTCACGTTACTGTAATTGAGTACTTTTTATGAGTAATTTGTAATTTTCTGAGTAGTTTTTAAAAAAATATGTCATTTTTACTTTTACTCGAGTAAATTTTAACTTAAGTAGTTTTACTACGGAAATTTAAACCCTGTGACACGGAACTGACACATAATCATAACATAAACATAATAAGACTTTTGACTTTTAACAGCACTTTATTTAAACAATTCAAACATATAAGCAATTGATGTAAAAACAAGTGTCAGTTAAAAATCACTATTAAAGTAAAACAAGCGTCAGTTAAAAATCACTATTAAAGTAAAACAAGTGTCAGTTAAAAAAAAATCACTATTAAAGTAAAACAAGCGTCAGTTAAAAATCACTATTGAGTAAAACAAGTGTCAGTTAAAAAAAAATCACTATTAAAGTAAAACAAGCGTCAGTTAAAATCACTATTAAAGTAAAACAAGTGTCAGTTAAAAAAAATCACTATTAAAGTAAAACAAGCGTCAGTTAAAAATCACTATTAAGGTAAAACAAGTGTCAGTTAAAAATCACTATTAAAGTAAAACAAGCGTCAGTTAAAAATCACTATTAAAGTAAAACAAGTGTCAGTTAAAAAAAAATCACTATTAAAGTAAAACAAGCGTCAGTTAAAAATCACTATTAAAGTAAAACAAGTGTCAGTTAAAATCATTAAATGAGGAGCTTGTTAATAAGAGTGGGATCCTGTTGCGTTTTAATTTGATTTCTGGTATCTTTTGGACATTTGATTTTGTGTGCATTTTGCAAACTTTAAAATGTACTGTAGTTTAAATATCTTTATTCCTATCATGGTGTTGTCTGTTGGACAGTAGGATTGAAAATAGTTTGCACTTTATGCTACAGGTTGTGACTGTCCTTGTGCTGTGAGGAAGTATGTTCTTTAGCCCAGCTGATCTTTTGCAAGTGTGGATGTCCACTGAAATATGCCTTGAAATCGATTAAAACACCTTGTGGTCATTTCCACTCATGACTCATCCTTTTCTGCATTAAATAACTCAAAGTAACTAAGTAACTTTTACTTAAATTACATTTTAAATGAATTAAATTTTGTGATGGGTTATTTTACTTTTACTCTGATTAACATTTAGGCAAAGTAAAGATACTTTTACACAATTACAATTTTTTAGTACTTTTTCCGCCTCTGATCTGGTCCCTCTAGAACCTGGAAATGCTTTGTTTTGTTGTATCTCTGGTTGTCCTGCAAAGTAAAGTTCTGTCCACCTTAAGCTGTTTTGTAGCCTCTGTTTTTTTCCCTCCAGTTTCACCCTGTATTCAGCTTAATTTATCTATTTGACTTCACCTTAGCATCACACTGCCACCACCATTGTTCATAAAGGGGCATATGTTGTCTACATGGTATTTGGCATAAAGGGTAAACAGTTTTAGCTGAGGCATGGCTAACGTATGCATATTCCACCTCTCATTGGTGAAGTAATTCAAAGTGCTTTGCAAGATGTCAAAGAAAAGGCTTTAAATATTTGCTTAAAGGAGAGTTCCATTTGACAAGCTCTTAAAAGCATTGCATAAAAGTTTTAAAGAGAAACTTAAAAATAACTTAAAATAAAATCTAGTCCTCAGTTTGAGCTCAGTCTGATGCTTCAGTCAGATCGTTCTACTATCTCAGGTTTCTAAAAAATGTTATCAGATTTATGTCCCTCATCTGATGTGGTGAATTCTTCCACACATCTCCTGTACCTCCTACAGGGCTTGAAGTAATCTTTAAACATTACTTCTTTTTGCTTTCCCCTTTCACTCTCTCTTTCTGTGACAATAACAGTAGATTTGATTTGAATTTCTGCTCCTGCATAAAGGCCAGATTTCTAGAATGCTCAGCAGATTGTTGGCCTGTGTACAGGTTCATCTTCTTGGTTAGATGAGACTAATTAAAATGTATAAATTACCATTTCTTTTTAAAATGCCAACAAGTTTTAGCATTGTTTTTAAATTCATCTTCAAAGGATCAGGTAATCCTACCAGTCCATACCAGGACCCCTCCTCCACCTTGCTGGTCTGTGAGCCTAAAGGGGAACCTGTAACCTACTGGCCCCTTCAGAGTCATTCTTTTCTTATGGGTCCATAAAACCTTTCGACTTATTAGTCTTAGCGGAGGTTCAGGTTTCAGTCTCCTTTCCTGACCATAACCCTGAACACTGAACATCTTGTTTTTCAAGGTTTTCCTGGTAGGTTGCAATAAAGAGCACTGGAGAAGAAGCAGTTTGAGTTTCATGATTGAATTTTGTATTAAATAAAATTTTCAGGAGGTTAATTTTGCTCCCTTATTTTATTCAACATATTTTTTGCAAATAAGTTGACTTCTTACATTAAAACCTAACATTTATTTTATGTATATAAGCCAGTTAAGTGTGCTTCTCTAAAAGACAAGCTTTTAGTCGGTTGAATCCTTTTTTTCTGCCTCTGTTGCCCATTGAATCAATTCTTAATAATTCTGCACATCCTGAACAACTTTTTCTGCTGATGTCCCTTTTCTCCGTCATTACACTCATATGTTTCTTCCAAGTAGACCTTGAGATTAATAAACTGGAACTATGATGTAGCTGAAATGCTCACTTGCTTTATTAATGTGCACATGGTGGTGCAAAGTTTTATCAGGAAAAACTCATATGTAATATGATTAAAACTTCTGCATCAACAGGTCCATTGATGGTGATAGTGGAATACTGCAAATATGGGAATCTGTCCAACTTCCTGCGAGCCAAGAGGGAGTTCTTCCTTCCTTACAGGGTATGAATGCAGCAGCAGCATTCTCAGCATTTTAAATCAACCTTTTCACATTGTTTCTGCTCTCCTAGTGGCCTTACCCATTTATGTTATATTCATTTGTGTAATATTTGTTTCCTCTTTCAAGTTCACAGTTATATTGTATGTTAACTCATTCAAGTCTGTTAGTATTGATTTTGGAGATGATTCAACAATTTGTGTCCTATTTAGGACCGCTCACCGAAAACTCAGAGCCAGATGAGGCGGATGATCGAAGCCGGTCAGACGGATCAAAGAGCCGGGCAGACTCCTCCGGCGTGCTCCAGCAGTCCTCAGATTACATCATCCAAGGCTTCTAATCAGAGCCCCCCCACAGAGAAAAGTGAGTCAGCTTCACATGATCAGAGTTATGAATTATACCACTCATGGTTCCCATATTAGTGCAGCTTTGTGATATTTTCTATCCTCCTCTTCTATGTCCAGTGGAGGATCTGTGGAAAACCCCGCTGACAATAGAGGACCTCATATGCTACAGCTTCCAGGTGGCTCGGGGGATGGAGTTCCTGGCCTCCAGAAAGGTTAATGTCACCGCTGTATTGAGGCTGTGTGGGGCAAAGGGAGCAGGTCAGGGCTGGATCTACAGGGGGGCAAAGGGAGAAACTTCCCCCCAGCTGTGGAGCCTAGCCCACCCGCTGCTGCCACCCTATTTTTATGTCATTAAAGGAATAGTACACCCAAAACATGATTAGCCTTTATTTTCTACTCACCCCCATGCTGAACAACACTCTGGAGTACTTTTTTGATATCTCAAATGCATCTGGAGATCTGGGAGGCTTCTTGCTGTCTGCTGACATTCAAATAATGGAGGTCTATGGCGCCCGAGGCAGAAAGGTCCATAAAAGTCCACAAAAAACGTGTCAATATTCCTCCATACTGCTCGTCCAATGTATTCCAAGTGTCCTGAGTGGGTAGCATCCAGAATTTACTCGAAACGAAGTCATTTAGAATGTTTTTAGAGCATAAACAGTAGTGTATAGGATTTCCTGAAAGCGCGCGCCTGCAAGTTCACGACGCTACGGAAACCGCGGCAGACCAGCCAGATGAAAGTGCGCATTCAGCTCGGCAAAGAACTCATGCTCTTCCTCAACACTGAAGTCCTCAGACATTTTTCTTTCGTTGTTTCTTTCTTTGCACAGGTAAACAGCACATTTCTTCTTCTACGCTTGCATTATCGGCAGAGCAGACGCTGAATGCGCACTTTCATCTGGTTTGGTCTGCCGGCTTCCGTAGCGTCGTGATCGTGCAGGCGCGCGCTTTCAGGAAATCCTATACACTACTGTTTATGCTCTAAAAACATTCTAAATGACTTCGTTTCGAGTAAATTCTGGATGCTACCCACTCAGGACACTTGGAATACATTGGACGAGCAGTATGGAGGAATATTGACACGTTTTTTGTGGACTTTTATGGACCTTTCTGTCTCGGGCACCATAGACCTCCATTATTTGAATGTCAGCAGACAGCAAGAAGCCTCCCAGATCTCCAGATGCATTTGAGATATCAAAAAAGTACTCCAGAGTGTTGTTCAGCATGGGGGTGAGTAGAAAATGAAGGCTAATCATGTTTTGGGTGTACTATTCCTTTAAAAACTGGCAATTGTGGGTGGTGCAGTGGTTTGTGCAAACAATCCATGTATGGAGTTCGAATCTGGCCTGTGGTCCTTTCCCGAATGTCTCTCTCCTACCCCCTTTCCTGTCAGCCTTCTATTCATAGAAATGAGCCACTAGTGCCGTAAAAAGCCACAAAAAAAAAACTGGAAACTGTATGTTTTTCCAAATCTCCTCACAGCCTTCAAATTAAAAATACATTTTCAACATATAGTTTATACTACATGGTTTAATACAGGGGTGATCAGGTCGAGTCCTCAAGAGCTACCATCCTGTAACTTTTAGATGCCTCTCTTCTCTAACATTCCTGAATCGAAAGGCTCAATCCCCTCATTTAGCCCAGCAGAGGCATGCTAACGAGCCACTCATTTGATTCAGGTGTGTTAAAAATGGGGTGCATCAAAAAGTTGCAGGATAGTAGATTTTGAGGACTGGACATGATATATAATTCAATATATAAAACTACGAGCTTCCTGCAGACTGCATGCTGCAAAAGCAACCTTTTGCTGCACCTTGATGCAGCAAAAGGTCCCGCAGGCACGTGTCATGAGCTTCTAAGCATTTGACGGGCGTGACATGCTTCAGAAGCTGCAGCTGCTGCTGGAGTTGAAAAAATTTAACTTGAAGCTGATCTTGGAGCTGGCAGGGAGACAGACACAGCACTGCTGATGCAGAGCACTATGATCACTCCTCTGAAACTGTTTATTAACGCCTAAATTAACTTATAATGTCGAAACCTGCTGGCAAAATATGTTCAATTTTATTATTCTGATGCCTGCAGTTTGGATTACGTACGTAAAAAATGCTTTCCAGCTGCCACAAACTGTAGGGAAAGACCACGAAGAGGCGACCCGGCCAGGGGCAGCCATTAAAGGGGATTGCCAACACGCATCAGACCCACTTTTCAGTGCTTAAGCCGCGCATGAGAACTAAAATTGTAAAAGCATGAAAAAGGAAGCAGCACATGCAGTTTTGCTGCTTCTGCTGCGTGCAGTCTGAACGTAGCATGATAAATTGGCTGCAATAAGAACAAAATTTCTAAATAGGATGTGTGTGAATGTAATACATCATTTCTGGCTTTATTTTGATATAGAACTTTTGCAAAATGGCCCGAGTGGCCTTTTTTTAATGCTTATACTGTGCAGATAACAATGAAAGGACATTTGAAGACTGGGGATATTTCTATCACAATGAACATTTCTGTTTGTTTAGTTCAGATAAAGGTGCACATACTTCAGTGGAGAAACAAGGTTGGAGACTGTTTATCAAAACTGTCCCATGCAGATCCACCTGCCTGCAGAAAACTGATGACTGTGTGTTTGTCCGTCTGCAGTGCATCCACAGAGATCTGGCAGCTCGGAACATTCTTCTGTCAGAGAACAACGTGGTGAAGATCTGTGACTTCGGCCTGGCCAGAGACATTTACAAAGATCCTGATTATGTCAGGAAAGGCAACGTAAGTCTGTCCCCCTAAATCTCATTCAGCACATGCTGTTTTCTTATCCATCAACTGAAAACGGGAAAATACTCCGTCCGTTTCTTAAGCCACCCATGTAATGATTACATTTGGGTGTTTATGCTTCTGTCATGCTTTATCTGCCTCAATGCTCTCAAAGGCTCGTCTGCCTCTGAAGTGGATGGCTCCAGAGAGTATCTTTGACAAAGTGTACACCAGCCAGAGTGACGTTTGGTCTTTTGGAGTCCTCCTCTGGGAAATCTTTTCACTCGGTAATCTCAGAATCAGACCACACTCGAGGCCTGTTGTTTGCATTTATATCAAAAGATACAAAATCCTGCAGGATTGGACTCGTTTTCCTTCTCTGAAATGTTAATTAATGCCTCCCCTTCCTCTTTGTGCCTGCAGGCGCGTCTCCGTACCCAGGAGTGCAGATTGATGAAGATTTCTGTAAACGGTTGAAAGATGGCGTAAGAATGAGGGCACCAGAGACAGCTTCTCCTGAAATGTAAGTATGTCTTCCTCATATAGAGCAGAGAAATGTCTTTCTTTCTCTTTCAAGTAGGATTTATGAGTGTAAATCCCTCTCATTCATCACGCCAGTTTTAGGAGCCAAGTGTCATTCAGCTGATACACTGACAAATCAATCAGGATTCAGTTTGTGAGGTTCAATTAGAAAATGATGTGCTAGTGATGTGATTGTGCTGCCCTCTGCTGGCAGATATGGCATCATGCTGGCCTGCTGGCAGGGCGAGCCCAAAGAGAGGCCGACATTTCCCGCTCTTGTTCAAATCCTGGGAGACCTCCTACAAGACAACAATCTACCTGTGAGTTCTCCTGGAGCTGCAGCAACCAGAGTGTTTCTTTAATGTGATACACAGAGTTCCCCTCTGTTAAAGTTCCTCTTCTTCCTCTCAGGATGGGAAGGATTACATCCCCCTGAACAACTCGCAGAACTCAGAGGATGATGGGTTCTCACAGACCACATCACGTCCTACATCAGAGGAGGAGCTGAGACTGGCTTTCAGCACGCTGCCCACAAGGTATTGCTGCATCGTCATCTTCTCCCTTGAGCAGCATGAACATTTCGCCATTTAGGTAACAAAGGGCTTCTATTTAAATGGTTTTTTACAATCATTTTTCGTTATTTACTGAGTTGCATTATATTGAGAAAGTGGGGTCTCTTTTTTTAAGAAATGTTTTTAAGAAGAAAATAAAAGTTTAGAATAGAGAATATCAAATAAAAGTGGAATTTAAGTGCCAGACAGAAATCTAACAAGAAAATGACTGGGGAATTAAAAACTGGTGAACTTTCTGATAATTTATAAATGGAAAATAGATCATAAATATCAAATGCTGATGGTCTTATACTAATAGTTTAATCTTCTACTACCACTTACTGAAAATTGCAATTTTATTTCTGTTTCTATAATTATCTATTTAGTCATATTGAATCACAAAAACCTGAACTGGTGCCAAAGTGAAGCAGAAAAATCTGTTTTTGTCTGTTGATGTTACTCGTCATGGTGGCATCACTGGCAATTTGTGGAAATCTGACAACATATTTTATCTTTTTGCTAATAATTAAATTATAAAGGAAAACAGGAAAAGTATGCAGCAGTAATATTGTCTTTTTTTTGTATTATCACAGTTCCTGGCTCAAGATAACAATAACTAATAGAATACCTTATTCAAGATAAAAGGTGCAGACCATTTTAAACCTTTTTAACACAATTGGATCCCCCCAGTGGGTTAATTAGAGACAGGTATTTAAATTCCACCTGTAAATTAGGTGAAACGTTAATGCTTCTTTCATTTCCTAACTAGAGAAGGATTTATTTTTCACCAAATTAGTTTTTCTTAAATATTTAGTTTTAGAGAAACCTTAAAATGTGAGCATTTTTGCAGATCCTGTGCACAAGACTAACTCCTTAAAACAAACTCTATGAAGGACACCCATCTTCGTACTCAGGCAGATTGTTTCTGCTATCACATGAACCTAGAGATTATATACAGCGTATCCTTATATAACACTTTCTGTAGAAGTGGTATCTGTGCGTATCAGAGCTTTTATGATTTCCAGTCCCTGGCCATTGCAACTGAGCTATAGCAACAACAAGAAACTAATGATGAGTCATGGTACATTTTGATGATACACGGGTTAAATGTCAGAACCACAAACTCTCCCACAAACAAGATAAGTCTCATAATGGATATCAGCATTTTTATTTGACCATTTCCTTTTATGAAGGGAAAAAATACATTTGAAAGTCTTTTGGCACACTTGACTAAATTGTGCTAAAGTGTTTGTACTCTGCATGGCACACTGCCAACTAAACATTTTGTGAGACAAATATGCTTTAACTGATTCAGCAGCTTTGGTGAAGTTATTGTCAAGATGTCGATGTATAAAACCTTAGGCATCTCCTGAATATTTAAAAGGATTTTGACAGGGTTTTGCAATATTTATTTTAAATTTTGGGGGGCATTGAGGCTCAAATAATTAGATTTTTTTTTTGGTTGTTTTCAAAATATCCCTTTGATCTCATATTT
>NW_015150878.1:616864-637720 GCF_000732505.1 Cyprinodon variegatus | reverse complement strand
AATTATCTATGTAAACAAACCTCATCACTTGAGAAGGTAGGTGATGCGGACGTCGTGGAAGACATTTTGTCCCGTAACGCTCGCCATACTGTTGGGGGGGAGATGTTCATGTTGCTGCAGTCTGCAGTCTGACCGCTAGATGTCGCTAAAAGTTACACACTGTAGCTTTAATGTTATAATGAAAACTAAATGTAAAAGTATAAAAAACTATTAGAGCGTAAACACAATTACAATGGATTATCGATATTGTGAAAAATTCATTATTTTTTAACCCTGTGATCTTTTGTCAGGCCTTAAGTAAAAACTGCTTTTGCTTCTTCTCTAAACCCTGAACAGGTATTATAACTGTGTCCCCTTTGCCGGCTGCATGTTTGTTGGGCCCTCTAAAATATGCCACCCCAGAGTGAAGACATTTGAAGATTTGCCCCTGGGGATGCATTCACAAAAGCCTCCACAAGTAAGCTCTTTTATTTTATTTATACTTGTTAATAGAGCACGGTGACGTTTTTATTTCCGCTTTATAAATATAGCTGATTTATATACCTTCAAACTGTGTCCCATTCCCAGGATAACCAGACCGACAGCGGGATGGTTCTGGCCTCTGAAGAATTTGAGAGAATCGAGCACAACCACCGGGGCGCTGTGTTAAAAAGGTTTGTCACGCAAAAACTATGCATCACAGAGAACAGAAATGCAGGAAACTATACAGCCGATTATTTAGTGACATAGTTTGACATTTTGGGGTGATGCATGCGCATTGCTCACCCAAAGGACTCCATTTCAAAGCAATGAGCAAACAAATGCTCCACATGTTTCAGTCAACATCAGAGAACATTCATTCTTGGCTGGAAAATGTTGAGGAGTCACACGCTGTTCTATGTGTAGCGAAACCAACTTTGAGGGGGAAATATGCATGAGCTGACTCTCAATCTGCATGTGGAAGCAGAACATCACAACAGGATGACTCATTTAGACCCAAGGACCCATTTTTAGTCTTGTTTTGAGAAGTAGTTTCTCAAAAATGTTTGAGAATCTACGTCAGCTACAAGTACAAATAAGAAGATTTATCCAGCTACTGTACCAGGAATAGATGAGGATCTGAAAACTGCTTTAGTACTAAAACTGATAACAAAATTGTGCAGATAATGTACTCAGTCTTTGTGAAACTCTCCCCGAAGGTCACATTCTCACCTACATTTACTCTGAGAGTCTCCTAAGTATAAAATCATCCTTTCTATCCAAAGTCTACAGGGAAATCTAAAGCAATATATATGTTAAAATAAAAAGCTAAAGGATTTTATTAAATGGGCTTTGGCAAACCAGAACACTTTTAGTTGTGAATGTACAGTTCAACCAGGTTTATGCTCACACATATGGAGTGAATTTTGTATTATTGTTGTTTGCCGAAAAGAACGGGAAAAAGAACACGCTTTCAAAATTTTAATTTGAAAACAAAAAACAAACAAAAAAAAACTTGTTTTGTAAATGGAAATTTAAAAACGGAAAGCATTTCAGAAAGGAAATAAAAGAAAAATTAAACACTAAATAAAGGTTATGTAACTGTGGTATTCTCAGGTTTCATTTTTCAAAAAAAAAAAAGTTTTACAACTGTTTTTTACATTTTATATTTAAAAAATACACTTTTTTCAAACTTATATTTTTCAGATTGAGTTTAACAAGAAGCTTTCTTTTCAAATTGTTTTACAGATCACATTCCCTTCTCGCTCTTGACCAATAAAAAAATTGTTTTCGTAAAAAAGGAGTTTTTATTTTCCTCTCCACTGTCACTTTATGCATGTTCTGTGTCAGGGATTGCTGTTGTTTACAACAAAATGCAAAATAATGGCGCCACATGTTTAACCAGGAGTCCTGCGAGGCAATAACTCAATGCAAGCAGCTGGCTTTCCTTATATATAAACTTTATGCAGGAACCCCACATTCATATCTTCAGGTAACACAGAGTACATTTCAGACTTAAGCGATAGTTTCAAGGTGTTGCTTTATTGTATATCTCGTACCATGTCTTTCGGCTGTGCTGTTCTTTTTTCATCTCGTTACAGGTGATGAAGCAGACTTCTTTCTTTTCATCTATTCTCTTTTTTTTTCTTTTTTCCTTTTCTTCTTCTGTTTTTCTGCTCTATTTACATTGCAGTGTCCATATAAACTGTAAAACTCCCTGCATAATTATAATGAAGCAATTTATATGCATGAAACAAGTGGAGCAATATGGCAATTACCATACTGCTCCACTTGTGAAAGTAAAATCTGTTGGGCTCTTTTTGGCATCAAGACAATTATTCTTATTGCCACATTGCCAGACAGGACACTGTTAAAAAAATAAAAAAATATAAACTTTTTACCAATCTGACTCTATGAGTTGGTTGAATTGTCTCCATAAAGGGGCTTGAGATGAGACGTGTTATAGAAATAAATTTAATGCAGACTGATAGAAATGCGTCTTTGCTCCTCGCTTTAGAAGAAAGCCCACCCTGAGAAGTAAGGAGAATGGGATTTGTAAGATGCAATTTGAAAAAAAGAATTCTTTTATTTATATATAAAATAATTTGAAGAGTGTCCTACTTCAAAAAAGGTTTTGAGAGTAACTTTACTGTTTTCTTAGATTTTGTCTTTTCAAAATTTAATTTGTGGATTGCATTTTTTTTTTTTTGTGGGATTTCCATCTTCAAAATAAATAACGGGAGAAATTTCGCTCCATACTAACATGGATTTAGCAAAGTGGGTTAGTAAAATTATGAGTTTTAAAGACTTTGTTAACCATGGAAAGGGGTTGAACACAAACAAATTCCCCTTTATAAATGCAGCCATCCCAATTTACTGTAATTGTGTGTTCCCAATAAAATCTCCCCTAAACACATTGAAGTTTGTGGGTTTAACACCAAAGTATGGGTGGAGTTTAATTATATAATTATAAATCTGATTATATAATGGAACTGAATTTGTGGTTTTATTTTTAAAAGAAAGCTTCAATTAAGTGATTAAGACTTAAATTCATTAGCTGAGGAATACCTTCCTAAAAGTAAAGTCTGACTTTTCTCGCCCTGTTCTCAGTCGTATGAGCAGCACCAGCAGCACGGAGCCCCTCACAGCCTCCCACTGTCCCACTGGTCAGAACACCAGCAGCTCCGGACATCGTCCCAACTTCTTCAGCCAGCTGACAGGACAGACCTTCTACAACAACGAGTACGGCCACCTGTCCGAGGAAGGCTTCTGTGACTTCTACTCATCGCCAGGGACCCCTTCCTTGGCCTCCTCAAACGTGTAAACCAAAGAAAATGAGTGAAGAGCAGTGATGTTGGTGATCTGAGGGAGGAATGTGAAATTATACTCATGTCTCATTATCAAAAGGATTGAAGAGCTTCTGAGCAGAGCTGGCTTTTTCTCATCTCACTGTTCCTCCTCAGCAAATGGACTTAACTGATGTGCCTGGATTTCCTTTAACCAGCCACTGGGTGGCAGTATTACAACAATAATGAATCAAAATCGTTTTCTTTACATACATTTATATTTTTATCTTTTATATAAAATTTTCTTGCCTAATTTTTTACACCTTTTGTCTCATTTAGGAGAAAATAAATAAACTTTATCCTTTGTTTGTCTCATTTATGTAATATTTAACGATGCATCTGCTAATTCCACTAAATCCAGGGTGTTTTAGGCCTGTTTATCAATTGGAGCCACTGAACCATTTGGTGAAACGTATATAATTATGCCATTTGATTGGTCACATTTGGCTACTCGCCTCCAGTAACGGGCCAAATGACGAAGGTAAACAGAGGGATGTAGGGCGATGAAAGGAGTGAGTCACACTGAACACCTCTTATCAGAGGTGGACGCAAGCATGATGATAGCTGTGAGAGCTTAAAGCCGCCTTACAGCCTCCCATCAGCCTGTGACGAGCTGCAGGGTGTTGGCTCTGGGTGCCAGCTGAAGGAAAATAAGCGTGCAAAGTCCACCTCTGAGTCATGTTTAAACGTTTATAGAAGAAAAAATATATATACTTAAGGTTCCATTTTCAGTTTCAATGAATAATAGATAAAGGTGAAGTCTTTGTAATACACGGCAGGTGTCATGGTGTGAGTACAGAGCTCAGTAAATTAGAATACCACCCACAGGCTGATGAAGTTCATGGTTAGATATGAGTTTCAAAATGAAAAATGTTACATAAGAGCAGTTCAACAGGATTTTTAAAGGGTTGCGCCGCAGAATGGCATTCAAACTTAACCTCTGCTGAGGTTGTTTATAGAGGCCCTCAACCTGTTTGCATGGTTGGGTCTGTGTCTCCATAAAGCTGTGCTCCTTTGGCCCTGATTGGATGCATCTGAATTGGCTTAAATCCAGGAAAGTGACATTTCTACCCCAGGCCCTGGTTGTCTATGATTGCTCTTAAAACTGCAGCCTACTCCTTGGATAGGCTGTTGCATGTACACCTTTTTGACCAGATTTTCCTTCCACTAAACTTTCCATTACGAACTAAACAGCTTGCCTCTTTGGGCCTTTTTTTTTTGCCAGCCCTATTTAAATGTTTCCACTTAACAAGATGGCAGTTGCCACCAAAAATACCAACCCTTTCACTGTGTATTATCAGACACTTTTTGAATAGAATAAGAGATAACCTTACAATAATAATCAAATGTATGGGATTTAGAGGTGTGCCTGCGAATAGACTTAATTTCTGAATCATGTTAAGGCTTGTTAGCCTTTCAGGAACGGTTCATAAATGGAAATGATACGGAATGTTGTGCGGTAAACTCTCTATGGCCCCTTGGCGGGAAACAGACACCATGATAAACGTCTGTATGGCTTAGAAAGCAGAAAAACAGGCTCTGTGTTATCATGGTGCTACATCAGAGGCCAGTAGCAACAGTTTAACAGAAGGGTATAAAAAAAAAAACAGCCACTTTAAACCAATAACACAGTGATTACATAATTTCCAGTTATTTAAATCATCCTGAAAAGTCCAAGATAGTGTTTTAATACAGCCGGTGATGAAATGAGTGAAATAAACCCACCAAAAAAGGCAATCTGCAGAGCCCATCTACAAAGATACAGAAACAATAACACTGACAGCAATTATTAAAAGGAAACAGTGACCATAAGGCACAAACTGGGAGTCTTTTTTTTTTCTTTTTGCACCTTTTAAATCATAAAAACCTCTTAGATTTTTTGTAATGAAGCCAAATGACACTTCCTTAATACAACCATGGTTTTACGGAGTAATGATGAGCCACACATCTGTCTGAATAGTGGTAAAGAATGTTGAATTATTGAATGTATGGAGTTTAAGCACCAAAGTAGAAAACCTTAGAGAAAATATGAGCCATTTAAACAACAAAACAAAACAAGTACACACTATTAAGTTTCTGGCACGTCTTTCCTCGACATGAATCCCAGTTGTAAGAAGAGATGTCCTCTCCTGACACCGATGACGGTGTTAGAAGACATGTGATCATCAGGATCCCGACGTCAGAAGCAGAGTAGATGGAGCTGGAGAGGATCCTCAGTAACAGAGACAGCCTGGTAGTTAAATCATATGCTTCTCATTGGTCTCTGGCTTGTTTTCAATCAGAAGTGGATTTAGCTAACAGGCTAGCAACTTTGCACTTATAAATAAAATAAGCACGGGGTTGAGAGGCGACCCTCATGACATCTTTCCAATCTGGATCTTCTTCCAGGCTTCGGAGGCAGTAAATATACACGAGTCGATGATCCCGGCGACGGTGAACGTCCCTCCGACGATGGCACAAATCTGCAAAAAAACATCACTCAGTCAAAACCAAAGGTTGAGAGTTTCAAGGCTTTTTTTTCAGCATCTTTTTGCACAGATTCCACAGGTTCCGATTACATTTAGTCATGAAGCATTACGCTCACACCAAAGAATGAGCCATAAACTGGCAAAAAGCCGCTGGACTCACAATCCTTGGCAATGACTAGTGATAACACTGCGAGCACGCTAGTCTAAAACAAAGCTGCAGCCGGAGAAACGAAAACAGCAGAACAGGGAATCCAGACTCTAAGATATCAACCAGCAGGAAATGTTTCCAAAGGGCTGAAGGTGAGAAGCAGAAGATAAAAACTAAACAGGTTTGGTGAAGATATTCAGGTTATTGCACAGAGAAAACAAGACTCATGTCAAAATTCTAGAAACTGAAACCCACAAGAGCCAGGAGGATTATCACCAAGAGAACCACAAAAACATATCTACATAATTTAATTCCCTTTTAAGGTGAAAATAACATCTATGATACTTGAGTCTTAAAAAACAGTAAAAGAGATAACTAAAATACAGAATACTGTGACATAGCCCTGAGAGCAGGAGCAGCTCTCAAGGACCATAATCCATCTTAATCTCACTTCTAGTCCCAGGTGTGGCCCTCTGATTTGCCAGTTCATACGGGGAGGCAAATACATATATGGCAAAATGACTAAACCTTGAAAGAAGAAAAAATGTGTAATCTGCAACACAGTATTTTAACCTTTTCTGCCATTTTTTGCTTTTAATTTAATTTAACTCCAAACAAACATCCAGTGAATCCAATAAGAGCAACGGAGTGCGTGACGTATGTTAAGCGATGGATAGTTGTTGCCAACAAAAATCAAAGCGTGCAGTTTCACGCCTAGAATAAGAAGAGCCTTGATCCCGTTTCTCTGTTAATCTTTTAAAATTAATTTGCTGTCGATATCTTCTAGAACAGACCTAATAGCAAAATCTACACCTCAACTCTCCAGCGGCAGCCATTGTTGTTGTCACCCAAGCGCGCTTTGGTGACGTGGTTGATTACGTTACTGTTGATCATCTGTCCATCATCGTATAAAGCCCGCCCTGATAATTTGATTGGCCCGCCAGATATTGTGCGAGCATACTCGCGCTACTATTGAGCAATGCCAGACTGAACTTCCCGACCTCAAACGTTGTGGGCGGGACTAAGTTCGGAATGGCACCCAGGCTAGATGCTTAGTGCTGGAATAACAAAAATATCTAAAAAATAATTACAGCTGTTGCTGTTTTTTTTCTATACTTTTATACATTAAATCTCAAATAATTGTAAGATGTAAGAAAAAAACCTAAATTCTGTTAAAAATCGCTATATTTTTTAAATGATAATCTATCAATTCAAAATCACAATATTGGGATTTATAGTTACATGATATGGATTAAAACTACTAAATGAAATGTATTAAATGAATGAATGAATTCTGTTTTCTACAGAAGTCAGACAACTGTGCCTGTGGAAAGGATATTATATTTGCATTTTAATTAAATAAAAAAGAAAACCTCCTCATAGCGCTTCATGCTAATCTTTTTTGGCCGCCCCACAGTAAAAACTTCAGGCAACACTGCGGTTAAGGTTTGATGCTTTCTTAATTTCTTTCCAGCATTACTGGATGTAGGTTTTGAACGAGGCACCATCCTGACTCCTGTCGTTTGTTTAACTGACCTCAGAGTCATCTTCTCAGAAGTCCCTTTATACCAGTTAATAGTATAACAGTTATTGGAATCCCCCCATTTCTGATATAAAAGCATGCTTGGTTTTCCAGAAGGTTGGGAGGTTTTCTCCTAAACTATCAGAAAGCATTTTAGCTGATGTGCTCCTAAAAACCGACTGATTTAAAGCAAACACTTTGGTGTCCATGCAAAAACCCAATTACCTGATGGTACTATAACAGCTAGGTAATGCAATGCAGCCCCTCCCCAACCTGTTGTTGGCAAGTTCCTGACTTATTACACTTCTTCCAGCTTTCAAAGAAGATGAAATTGAAATATTTTAGAAAACTTGGAAAAGAATAAGTTCCCTGAAGGAATAATCCCAAGGGATTAATAAAGTTGAGTTTAAGTCTATAACAAATATAAAACAGCCATTAGAAGTGGCGGCCTGGTGGTTAGGGCAAAAAGCTTGGAATCCAGAGGTTATGAGTTTGAGCCCCACTCCCACAGACTGCCACTCATAACCCCCGCCCACACTGCTCCATGGGCACCACACAATGGCAGCCCACTGATCCCCAAGGAGAAGGGTCAAATGCAGAGAGTTCATTCCATTGCTCTGTACTTGTGACAGTCTAATGACAAAAGCTGGGGGGAAAAAGAACTGTATATCAAATATTTGCTTTTCTTTTAGAAATAAAATAAATGTGATCGTATTTTATGTTTTTGTTCTATAAAAATCTTAACCCTAACCCCTAACTTTAGGAAGAAAAAAAACAGTTTATGAGACAAATGTCCCTAGCTCTCATATTCTACTACCCTAAGACCTACATATAAAGATTTAGATGTTGTTTATTTCATTATTTTACCCTTTCATATAAAAGACCAGATCTGATAACATTTGGAGTCTTTGACCTTTAAAGACAGGGGGGGGGGAAAATACAGGAAATGGAGCCATGTACAGAAATATTCTCACTGACCGTCGTGATGAAGCGATAGAAAGGCTGCCTCCTCTCTGTGTACTTGACTGTGATTGGACTGAGGTCGTATCGGAACCAGATCGCAGGAATTATTCTGCCCGTGTGACTGTAGGCAACATACTCCTATGTAGAAACAGAGATAAAAGCGGGAGACCTTTACAGAGATCTGCAGCAACATCAGAGAAAAAGAAGAAATTTAATTAAAGGTGAAAAAGTTAATCAGTTCAGAAAATCAGTTCTGAGGAATTTAATCAATTTTCTTTCTTTGTAGTAAAGAAGGCAGTGCGTCATTGGGAAAAAAAAATCAAAAACTAGTCATTAAAGCTGGAACTATTAAACTTAACTAGAAGAAACTGCAGTGTGTTCAGTTAGTGATGACACAGCTTTAATCAACTTAGATTAAACTTCATCTGTTTATTGGCCCACTCTATAAATACAATCATATCAGCATGTTTGGCAGGACAAAGAATCCTTCTGTCTGTGTTGACGTTCCACCAGGACCCTCATTTCCCTGTTTCACAGTCGCCCGGCAATGTTGTCAGTCTATACTCTGAAGCCAGTTTTCAGTTAACACAGTTCTAGGAAGTGCGTTTATGGGTTTGTTGACATTTTGGGAGTGTTTCCATTCACTATAGGTTACCCTTCTCTTCTAAGTGAAGCCGGAAGCTAAATGCAGCATCACACCCTTAGCTGGTGGATTCATGGAATAACTCACCTTCTTTATGATTTTTAACTTAATATTTAGATGCATTTCATTTAAAATGTGTTTAATGATGTTTAAAAATAAAGGGTAGTGACAGCATTATGATGCGGGGATGCTTTTCTTTAACGTACCCTGATCTAAAGCGACAAAAGCAGCTGATTATTGTAAAATATAATATAATATATGCAATATAACTTCTGCTAAGGCCGAAAAAACAACAAAGACAAAACAAAACCTTGTTTGCCACTGTATACTGGTAGGAAAACCTCTGTCTGCCTGTTAGGTCTTCATACACAGTCGGTACAATCTTCAGGATGTAGTCGTGTGAGGCCAGCGCTGCAACAGAAGGTGTTTGAGCGTTAAAATTAGAAAGCCCTTTTTTATCGTTCTAATACTGACGTAAATGGATGAAATATGACAGTTTTTTATAGTTTTTATGTGTCAGGAATGTGATTCAAGTTTTCCCACTGCTAGGTGCTGATTTCATTGCCTCATATCCAGGCTGTTTGAATACTTACGGTTAGATGACAGCCGGTTTGCCCCTCCTAGAGCATTGAAGGCTCCTTGGACCTTTTGTACCTGGATCACAATACAGACAAGAGTTCCCGCTTTTAGTAATTCTGTTAATCCCCTTAAATTTGCTGTGTTTGTGTGCATGTCCTAACTTGTAGCTTTTCTCCAAAGGCCAGCTTGTGGATGGTGTGAGTCATGTCAGGGTTTTGGGGCTGCGCTGTAGCACTGTGTGTTGACACATGGAAGTTCCCCGGTACCTGCAGACCAAACACACACAGCTGCTAAAACGGTGTCTGTTACACAGTAGGTTTGTAACCAATGTTTAAAATGGATGCAGTTTGGTTGGAAACCGAATGTCTTTTCCACTTCACTTTTTTTTCCTAAAAAAAAGTTATGTTAAACATGCAAGCTGCTGGGTTAATAACTTTAAAGGTGGCTGGAAGGACTGACGCAGGTGGTGAGGTTGGAGCAAACGGAGCTGACGATCTTAGACGACATGCTACACATGGACGTAAATAAATCCCAGGGATCATTTCTCAGTTTAGACAGATGAAGGAAGGAAGAAAGGGGGGCAGGAACTCCACTGATTCACTAAAACCCAACAAAGGTTTTTTTTCCTTTCTGTGAGTGGGTAACATCTTAATATTTATACCGAGAATCATTATGTGACATCCAGGTTTTTTTTAAGAGCTTTTGCTACCAGGATGGGAACCTTTAGAATTTTGGATTAAAACATGATAATTTCAAAGAATTCAAATAAACTTACGCTTAAGTTTAACAAAAACATGGTTCCTTACAACCATTTACACACCATGCTAGCATGGTTCCTAGCCTCCTAGTGACGATCTACACTATATTTCTCTCTAGAGGTAAACAAGCAAATCAACATGGCGGCCCCCCGTAACATTCAGGAAGTTTGCGGAGAGTCAGGCAAAGAAGGCAGCCTTTGGTGAATTTATTTGACAGTATGCCTTTGGGAAGTGGATACGACAGTCTAAACAGGGCTTACAGATGCAGGAAACAAGGCCGAGGCTGACTGTACGGAGATGACGCGGTCTGCTCATATGCTCTTTGTTATCTGAGAACCAAGCCAGAACTGAACCCGTCCGAGCCCTACTGAGGAACTAGTACCATGTTAGTGCGGTTTGGTTGTAGGTGCTATTTACACTCCACGGTTATCTCAGTTACCATGCTCCGACTAATCTCAACAGTTTCAAAGGGGTAGTGTAAATGGGCCTTATCTTTCTTTCCCTATTACTCTGTTATCTGGACACCTTTCCAGTGAGCTACACAAATGTGCTGTTTGTGTGACTGAAAACTTGAAATGTTTCTTTTATCCATTGTCTTCAAGTTATCAATGTTTGCTTCTTCGTTGCATTGTTGATTAATTTTCTTCTGAGAATATTCACATCTTCCTACTACTTGGGCCCTGTTTGTTTGGTCAAATTGCCAAAAACGGGGACCAATCACCCGAACTACACAGGTAAGGTGACAAAGCATTCTGAGCTCAGACATTAGCAGCGGGAAATCAGTGTGAGAACAGTGGGAAAGAGAGCACCATAACCGGGACAAGAGGACCAGCTGTGCCTCTGTCTGGAGCTCAGTAAGCACTGCGGTAGATTGGAGGAGCATGTTGGGCAGAGGGATATAAGGCGGCTCAAGAGGAGAGCGGAGGAGCAAAGCAGAGATTCGGATTAGTCCACCAGGGAAACAGCGCCAGGCTGGGGAGAGGCTACAGCTTACTGAAGCTAGCTAGGCTAACTGCCGTTGATCCAAGGAGCACCTCAGAAGATCATATAAGTCTGCCGGGGAACAGAACGCTGAGGGTGTGGGATAGGCTAGTGCTGAATGGGACTTGGACTGCAGTACTTTTGAGAAGCCTGTCAGGGAGAATCAGCAGCAAGAGGCTACGGCTAGCTGGGGTTACCTTTTCGCGGTTACTTGTTGAGGTTGAAGGATTGCCGGGGGGTTCGGGGGGGCTTTTGGGGGCCCGGGGCGGCGGGGTGGGGGGGGAGGGGGCTTGTTGTTGGTTTTCACTGTTGGGGTTGGGCCCTTAAACCTTTCTTTTTTTGGTTGATTTAAGGCGGTTTTTTAAAAAGGCCCCCGCCAACCTTCTTAGGGGATTTCCGGCATGTTTTTTTTTCATTTTTTTTTTCTTTTTTTTTCCTTTTGGTTCAAAACAAAGCTCGTCTCTGCTGCCTCCTCCACTAAAACGGTGTTTAGTTCATGATTTTGATACCTAATAATGCCATGTCAATGTACACGAAACAGAAGTTGAAGAATTTATGGATTTGGTGCTGCGATCTGTAGATAATGACTTTTGGGATCGGAGATTGCCGATCAGCTCTCAAAATCCAGACCGGTTCACGTCTAATTGCTTCTAAGATAAGCTGAACATCCAAAGGATCCCCTCATGTTGTCAGTTTTCAGTATCTGGGATCTCACACCAACTTTTGGTGTTTCAGCCATGCCAAGAACAAACTGGGGCTGTTTTACTGGGGTGAATTTCTAACCAGCTTTTTTAATTCCTAAAATGAAAAATACATTGATGAAAAAAGATTTACTTTTAGGATTTCTTGGAACTAATCAATGCTTACTTTGTTAACAGTGAACTCTCCCTCAAAGCGGCAACCCTCTCCCTGGTTCAGAGGTATCTTCATAGAGTTGTCTATGTGACCGACCTCATGGCGTCCCATTTCATCCTGGATGTCCAAACCCACCACTGGAAGAAAAAAAAAAAGACAGCATACATGGGGAGGTAATTCACACCTAGTTAATATATAATTACATCGGTTTAAACTTGTTTGTTTTGAAGTATATTAAAAATATGAGGCAACAAAAAGGGACAGATTTGTTTTGTGATGACAGGAACTCTTGGCTGCTTTAGTTATGGTGAAAACTAATCACGCCTTTACCCATGTGCTTACACAGAGAGTTGTCAAAACAAACCCGTTTTATATTGTCAACAAGTTTAAACTCTGCAGCAAAACTAGAAACAAAATGTGTTTAATTTTTTGGGGGGGGGCTTCGTCGTGGAGATGAAACTGGTTCAAACTGGTACTAGATTAGACTTTATCATCATTAACAGAGAATAAAGGGAAAATACGCAGGAATGACTGCAGCCTGTGACCCACAGTCAATACACAAAGTCCAAAAAATCCTCACCATCACCCACTCTCTCTTTCTGTGATTTTCCACCCCCCTCCCCCCATGCGGGCTCCTGTGTGTTGGCACACGGGCAGTGGCCTAATTTTCAAAGCCAGCGAGGCGTGTTGAATCTGGGCTCCACACGTCGCTACTGTTGACTTCTGACATTCAAGACAAGCTACTTCACTCCGTTAATCCAGATCTCTAAATAATGCAGCAGGCAAATATAAGCACAGAGACTCTGTGGGGGAGATATTATGGCCTCCTTTTAAGACGTTCAGGGCTGGAAGGAGGCTGATTTAAAGCCGATCCGTCTTTAAATAGGGGCGACTGTTTTTCCATGAAGTCATAAATGAACAAGAAGCAGCCTGGAAAGGTCAGTCGATCGAAGATGTTTAGCTGAGAAAGATGCTTTCCTTAAGTAAGAAAGGAAAAAAAAAAAAGAGAAGGTCTTCCATGACGAAATGGGTTTGACTTCTGAGTAAATTAGCAACGGATGACAATCCGGCCTGGAAAGAGGACCGATGAAGTATTAACTCCCAGTCAGAGCTTAAAGTGGACTTGGGGGTTTAAAAAACACACATGCATTAATGAGAAAGGTTGATTGGAAACTGCAGCCTTTATCTGGGGAAGCGGGGAGTTAAACTTTCTAAACCGACAGTTTGAGTTTGTAACCCAGAGCCTCTGCAACACAAACCATGATTCAAGCATTTATAAATGCTGCCATTTTGGGAAAAAAAAGAAAATCTCCAAATGATTGGGAGTTTTCTGCGCCGCTCTGGCTGATTTGTCAGTGTTTGGTGATGGGCATAGTTTCTGAGGGGAGTCATCATGAGCAAATAAGAACTGACTCCTCTGTATCGGCAGGCTTTAGAGCGAGCCAGCAGAGGCAGCTTCAAGTCAGACACAGATCAAAGCAGAGCAGCAGAAACCAGGCTCATCTATGTAGACCTTTAACGTAGATGTTACACAGACACCCTATGGATGTCACTGATTTTGACCCTTAAATGATGCATTCAAGTTCGTTTTCCCAGGATGGAATTTACAGCTTCGTATTTGACTCAGTCAGAGTCATCAAAAGTATAGACACTTTTCTCAAATGCTTTATCTGGATAAAACACTAATCTAACTTGGTACCGATAATTTAAAAAGGCAAATAAAAAGCACAGAGTGCAGAGGAGGAGGATAAACTCATGTTTGTGAAATATTGGGGCCCTAATGGTATTTAATGTATATGCATAAAGTGTTTTTAAAATATATTTGCTGCAGCTACTATTAGATTTCTGCACATTAAAAGAATATACCTCAAAAAACCTTTAAATATGGAAAAATTGTGTTAGGTTTGTTTCATTTATTTGGATACCAATTTGACTGTAATAAGTGATTCTGTTGAGAAATAGTGTAAATACAAATATTTTTGACGCTTTTAATCATTTTTTTCATTTTATCTCCTTATGGTATCAAACAGTATTGAATATTCTCCAGTTTACTATCACTTTTTGCTTTCTCTGTACAAATCTGGTTTGTACGCATTGTTCACACGTTTTCATGACTTTTAGATCAGGTGGATTACAAACGATTGCAGGATTCAGGAAACTAACCAGTTGGAAAAACTGATTTAAAAAAATGTAAAGAAGGAAATCCAGCCAAAATTAGGCCAAAACCAGTTAAATGCAGGTCACTAAAGGACATCCAGTCATCTGATTATAATCCCAGTATAACCTTTAAACCAAAACTCTGTTGTGATAAATATACAGAAATGCAAAGTATCTCATTGTCCAATAAAATAGAAGAATAAAGACCTAAAGCGAACATCATTAGCAGTGTAACAGGAGGCGCATACCAGCAGAGAGAGAAATAAAGAGGTGTGTCTTTGTAAATACTCACAATCACAGTGTAAGTTTGGCAAACTGATGTTTAAACTCACATCTATCTTCCCACCACTGTCTTTATCAGGGTCATCCACATACAGTTCATTTACACTACAGCAGACAGAAACAAAGAAAGAAAAGGTTAGAAACTTGGTCAATTAACATAAAAAAATTAGATTTTTAACATGATTTTAATACAAAAATGATTCATCTCCGGTTAAGCTACAACAAAAACAACATTTATGAATCTGTATGTGTAATTTCCTTCTTGTCACACCTTCTCTATGTCATCCCATCATTACACACAGCTGACGCAAGCATAGAATAGATTTTCTTTTAGTAACACTGTCTCTGTCGCCTGGCTGTCGGGCTGGGCAAAGGAAATTATACCGAGGGGCTTCAGCGTTCATTATTCCCTCCCTGCGTGTGTCTCAGATCCAGGATGTTCCAAACTTACGTACATTTCGGTGGCTATGAACCCCGTCAGCTCGGACAGGAAGAGGAAGAGTATGAAGACACAGCAGAGGATGGATACTGTGGGGAAAGGAGACAAGCAGGTTTTAAAACATGGCCCCTCTTTAATTCACATTATTCTCAAGTTACCAGTTTGTAAAGGAAAGATGCTAACCCCAAAGAGCCAGACTATATCCAGCTGTTTTTAGCAATGGCTGACCTCAACTATTGACATAAATGAAATCACAGTGGTCATAAATTTTTTCCCCCCTTAAACAGCGGTTTTACTGCCAGTTTTAGAGCTGCCATTACGCAGGTTTTTAAAGACCATCCTACACTCATTACCCGTTGAATACCAGCACACCAGGCGGCCATTACAGCATCCTTTCTCTGAGAAGGGTGAGCTCACGCTTCTTTGAGGCATTCAAATTGGCTCATTTTACATAAACAAATTCATTCCTGCCAAGACCAAAACAGGGAATATCTACTATTATATAAAATATTTCACACAGAAAAAGTTTAAAAGGAGAAAAGCAGCAACTTCATGTCTCAAACTAATGAGTCCAAATTAATTAGGTGGTTTTGTGTTCACTGGGGTGAAAACGCATCAAACGGATCTCTGTCGCTGTGGTCTGTCCGGTCTGGCGGGATTCTCAGTCAGCAGGTGAGGTGAGCTGACGTGGCAACGTGTTTCCTAGGAGCCCACAAGCACATGACCCTGCGGTTGGCAGGGTACTGCAGCCACACCCACCAGCGATGAAGGAGGCTTTGCATAAGGTAATGTTTAACCAGCAAACAGCAGGGAGTGTCGCCATGACACATAGGTCACCAATTCAGGTTCATCAAAACACTTGAAGCAATTCTTCCCCTGGCTTCAAAGGACGACAGCATGTTTCCAGGATTATTGGAGGCTGGAGTAATAATCAGTTACAACCGGTTGTAAACCGGATGGAGGTGGAAACACTGAAAAGTCTGATGATTTACAAAGACCTACCATGACTGGTTTACACTGGAAGGACATTTTTTTCCAAGCAGTGACAAGAAGAGATAATTAAGCAGCTCTTATTTGATTGATGTCTTTAATGGATCCTTCCAACAGGATTCTGCTGCAGCTTATATTAGAGCAGGGGAATTTTCTCCAAATTTGCACAGCTGGTCAAACTCCAGTCACTCAGGTTCTTACTCTTGTTTTCATGCAATGACAGTTTGAAATTTTTGCATACAAATTATTATTATTTTTCATGTCAGCAAAGGGAAGAAGCAAGCTGACCAACTATGAACCCAGAGTTCTTCCAAAAGTGCAAACATTATAAATACTCATACAAGCAGTTTTATGCATGAAAAACATCTTTCCCCGCACATTTCTTTTTTCAAATTTTAATATTTATTACATCCGTCAACAATTAAACATAGAGTGAAACCAGTGACGACAGTGTCAGTACTGTAAAGTGTAAAACATTAAGTGATTGTACAGAAAAGGACTTGAGTTATTAACATTTTCCCCCCTGAACCTCTCCCAACATCTCACCCCACCTCAGCCAAAAAACTAAAGCCAAAGGCAAAAAAAAAAAAAAAAAATCTCACATACTGCATCTTTATTCTGGATCAATAGTGTTTGACTCTTTCCTCTCTGGTTTTAAAAACGGTTCCCACGTACTCCGATACGCCTCAATCTGACCGTTTATTTTGTGGATGAGTCGTTCGTAAGAGGCGGTCTCTAAAAGTGCTGCGTACCATTCTGTATATTTAGGGGTGTTTTGACCCCTCCAGTGTCTTAATATAAATCGCCTTGTCATGGCTATTTTTAACCATTGTGTTTTTTTTGTTCCTATCTTGACCTTATAATCTAAGAAGTCCTAATGTAGGTGTCAAAAATAAATTGGAGTTAAGAGTGCTGTTGATTTTTCCCATAACGGTCTGCTAATAAGAAATCAGGTTCGGACACATGAGGAACATATAAAGCATATCTTCCGGACTTTGTTTACATCGCCAGCAAATATCCGATTTTACTTATTTTTCCCCGCACATTTTTGAATGTAGATTTAATACCATGAGGCCCCCAATACATCCCAACCATGAATTTTTGCTCTTTTTCCGTGCTCTTTTATGTTTTATGCTCCTGTAGATTCTCTCCTCACTTGTGAACCTCTTTCTTTGCACTTTTGTCAACTTTGAGGGTTAAGCAAACCTACAAAGGTAAACTGCCTGTGATTGGTTATTTTTCAGGAAATTCCACCTCCCTAGACAATACTGTACTTCTTAATTTTGGCAGTATGAACGTTAGCAAAGCATCTTAAGTCTAAAAGTTGTTCTCATCAAGATTTGAATTCTGACTTCATATCCAACAACCATCTCCAACATCAAATTACAATTTTAGAAACAGAATGCTGAACAGTAGCTGCAAATGGAGTACAGAGGTTCCAATTTTAACATAATTTGTTTTAGAGCACTACTTTCATGGATTTTGTTTATTTCATGATGACCTTACTTAAGCTATTTTTACAAAGAGATTGGCTATTAGCCTAAAGATTCTTTGCTAATGTTACTTGTACGCACCTAGGAAAAAAAACTGTACTGCCAACAATAGGCAGTTTACTATTAGTGTTGCACCGATACCGATACCAGTATCGGACAGGGCCCCGATACTGCCCTAAAATGGTGGTATCGGTATCAGCGAGTACCAACCAATAAGGCACTGGTACCATTCTGAGATCCAAATGTTTCTTCAACTATTGTCACCCACTCCTGGTAGGCAATAAAAAGTTCTACTGGATTCACTTTGTTTTAGTCTTTTTCCTGCTTCACAAAGGTAGGCAGCAGCTTGACATGAAGCCATGATGACAATTATTTTACATTATTATGGTATCGGTATCGGCCGATACTGCACAGCCAGGTATCGGGTATCGGTATCGGGGCCAAAAAATGGCATCGGCGCAACACTATTTACTATCTCAGGTTGGTTAATCCTCAAAGGAAAAAATTTTTACATGAATGCAGAAACAGGTCCACACGTGAGTAAAAAAGAATCTACAGGCAAATAAAAAGCACAGAGTGCAGAGAAAGAGGATGAACTCGTGTTTGTGACATATTGGGGACCTCATGGTATTTAATCTATATGCAAAAAACATTCAAAATACGCCTGGAAAGCATGTCTTTTAAATAAACTCCTAATTGTGAATTTCAACAGTTTCGGACTTCATAATTAACAGTTTCCAGCAACAGGTAGGGGAAGAAGAGCTAAAATATAAAATAGAATTAGGATTGGAGATTTTAGCAGTTTGACATTATTACTCTTCTAAAAAACATACGTATTAAACTATAGTACTGATAGCCTACCAGAGCCTGGTCGCATTTCTTCTCTAATCGCTAGTCTAGACTTGCTTACTTCCCAATTACAGCAGAAACGATTAGGCAGAGCAAACAAAATGCACAGAAAAACTAAAAAGAAGCTGTCATTTTTTGACCTAAATGCAAATCACAAGAGAACTTGAGGGCTCTGTGTACAAAAAAAAAAAAAAAACAGGCCAGCCAAAAAATTAGCTGTGGTGTTGTGAATGAAACAATAACAGCTGGCAAACGTGTGTGAGTAAAGAGCCCACACCCTTAGACAGTGGATGGAGACAGGAAGGGAGTCCACTGTCTACAGGAAGGACTTCCAAGCACTTCCTTTCTGTGGTGGAAATAGATGTAAAGCTGCTTAATTTCCTCTCTACTCCATCATGAGCCATAATCAGCCCTCAGTTTGCAACATCAGCTCAGTTTAACCGGTTTCATGTTTTTTTATTGGTGAGGGGGAGTGGGCTTTTTTTTTTTCCTGCTTGCATCAGCTGACTAGCAAAATAAGAAAATAAGAGAGGCGCCAAAAATGTGTCATCGGGTCTAATGAAACCTACTGAGCCATGAATAATCAATGTAATTCTATGAGTTACTGATGACAAGTAAGGAAAAAAACACCTAATCCTCTACTGACTACTTCCCATGTCCTTCAGGCAATAGAGGTCTGCGATCATTAACATTCTCCACATATTTGGCTGTCTTAAAACATTATTATTTCACGTTTACACATCTCAAAGCATGGTTAAACCTGTGTTGATCAGACAGGTACCAGCTGGCAGCCCCTCCTCTTAACTCTTCTTTGATAGCTCTGTTTTCCAGTTGAACTGAGGTTACCTCTCTTCATTTAATAAAAAGGTCCACTAGCCAAAGTCCAAAGGTGTTCGGAATACTTCCTGTAACGTCAATCCTACGATTATAAAGCTCCTGCTATCAAAGAAAGGTCCTATTTAGAGGCAGTAAATGAAGCTGAAAGCTTAGATATAAAACAATATAAAGCTTTAAATAACTGGGGGTCATTTTCAGAGCTGAAACATTTAAAATAACGTCCACCTCTTTCACTGAGTCTCTCCCTCTCTTTCCTGCACTGTCCTCTTTACAAATGCTCTTGCTGTTAGTCTTTGTAAAGAAAAAATAAAATAAAAAAATAATAATTTTAAGTTTTTGCATGGTTTCCTTTTGGTATTTAAGCCATCAGACATCAGACAGACATTCTTATAATTTTACAAAATAGAGTTTCAGGATGTTTTTAATGTTTTTTCTTCAGATTTTGGCTTCCATTTTCATTTCAGTCCTTGTACTTCATCCTGCCACCATTTGGTGCAGCATATATAATAAAAAAAAAAAAAATTAAAGGAATTAAATGGCCTACAATGACATGAGGGTGTATAAAAGTTATGCTTTTAGAGAAAAGAGAAGTTTAAATCAACGCTTCAACAGAAATTCTTAGAGAATTATCTTCTTGGTGTTAATTGTAATTATCCTATGTACTGTAAGGTTAAGACGACGTACTGTAAGAAAGACTAAACAAAATATAAACATAAAATAAATGAAACCTTTAAAATATTTAAACCGATAAACTGTCAATATTTAGCTCAGTTGCTTCTATTTTAAATAGAGAATCATTGAATTTTTCTTTTCATTTGTAAGTATATCCATTAAAATTTGCATATATTGCTTTTCATAAACTATTTTGACCATTTAAAAATGAATTGAAAAGGCATAATCATTAATTTAGTTGTTTCTTATCCCTATTTTCTGCAATTGATTTCAAACTTAACCAAAGTACTCAGGATTCATCGGTTTCCATCAATAGCAGGAAGTTTTCCTCTCCACACTGTGGCTTATCTAAGCTAGATTGGGTTCAGCGGAGGGGACTTTAACTGATATGACTTCAACCACTGATATCTGACCACAAACCTTCCTGATATGGAGGCCAGTCGGACACCTTTGATGTCTGCACATAAGCAATTAACTGTATTTTACTGACTCTCATTGCCGGCGGTTTGGATACTAGTGCTCATTCGTGGAGTTATTTTGACTACTTTTACATTATTGATTAAAATATCAAGTGTTTTATCAAATGATTGATTAAACTAAAGAGAAATACCTGTAATAAATTAAGATATATAAATAGGCAAATGCATGTATATATAATTCATATATATATTTATGTAGTTTTGTTTAATTACTGCTGTGAGCAGGTTATTTATTCAGCAAATGCCATGTGTTAGTCTTTGTTTACTAGTGGGTCCTAGAATTTCTAAAAGTAGAATGGGAGGCAGATCCCTTAGTTATTAGACTCCTCTCCTGTGGAACCAACTACCAGTTTTAGTTCATGAGGCAGACACCGTGTTTACTTTTAAGGCTAGGCTTAAAACTTTCCTCTTTGATAAAGCTTATAGTTAGAGTGCT